>NW_026776149.1:0-51355 GCF_947086385.1 Phlebotomus argentipes
GCATTTAATAAATTAAAAAATAATTATTTTCTAAAGTTAAATTAAAAAATTAATTTTTCGTTTTGTTTAAACAAATTTTTAATAAAATAATAAAAATAAAATGATTATTTTCCCAAATATAATTACGAAAAAAAACGAAATAACCAAATTCTGTAAAAAAAATATTCAAAATAGGGGTAAATGGGGCAGCTTCAGATTGGGGCAGCTTCAGATTTCTTAATTTTCTCAGAGATTTTTACATGAATAAATTCCTGGTCTTCACACAATGTTTGTAGTCCTTAAGGACTACAATTGACGAAAATTTGCACAGGATAGCTTTTGTTGTTTAGATAAAATAAGTGAAAATTGAAAATCACTCACAAACTAGAATTTTGCTGCCGAATTGATTGCGTGTTTTCTCCATTAAAAAAGCCACAATTCGCGTGAAACACAATCAAAGGTTATTGAGAATTAAGTAGAGATTCTAAATATGCCCGAACTTTTCCTCCTTGGCACGGCCTTTTCAGTGGGTGGTGGAAAATGCACAAACACTGCACACGGGGCAGTTTCGGATCGCCACGGACTGACAACAGCGCGCTCTGACAGTCTGACGCAACATCACGGCCGAAATTTTCTTGTGGCAAATATTGAAGATTTTTCACAAAGTGCCGTTCTGTGCTGCATTGCTTCATCACGTTAAACGACTTCTTAGTGGAAAAGTGAGAAAATACACGCGAAAAACACTGATTTGCACTGATTTGATTTGTGGTGGCACTGAAGTTGCCACCACTCACGCATGGTGGCGTTGCGATACAGGAAAAATGACGGGCAACTTGCTTTTCGCTCAGACATTTTGACAGTGCGTGCAAGGGTCCAGAAAAGTCGCGAAAATATTACTTTAAAGGCGATTCTTAGGGAATTAAACAGTTTCAGTGTGTAGAAGAGATATCAAAGTGATCATTTGTTCGCGATTCTACAATTCCACAATGGAATTTATGGTAAATATAAGTGAAAATCTGAAGCTGCCCCAGAGCAATCCGAAACATCCCCGTGCGGGGCAGTTTCAGATAATTTACAATATTATTTTCATTCTCCTTTAGAGGAAAAAGGATCAGTTTTAATGCCCAATGAAAGGCATTTTCTGAAGCTCAATAGACGAGAGTTTATTTGAGCGTTGTGATCATTTCAATATAGGGGTAAGTGGGGCAGCTTCAGATTCAAAATGCTGTTCCAACTTTAGGATTTTTTCTTGAAAAATCGGCTGAATATATTGAAATAATCACAACGCTCAAATAAACTCTCGTCTATTGAGCTTCAGAAAATGCCTTTCATTGGGCATTAAAACTGATCCTTTTTCCTCTAAAGGAGATTGAAAATAATATTGTAATTTATCTGAAACTGCCCCGCACGGGGATGTTTCGGATTGCTCTGGGGCAGCTTCAGATTTTCACTGATATTTACCATAAATTCCATTGTGGAATTGTAGAATCGCGGGCAAATGATCACTTTGGTTTCTAATCTACACACTGACACTGTTTATTTTGCTAAAAATCGCCTTTAAATTACTATTTTCGCGACTTTTCTGGACCCTTGCACGCACTGTCAAAATGTCTGAGCGAAAAGCAAGTTGCCCGTCATTTTTCCTGTATCGCAACGCCACCATGCGTGAGTGGTGGCAACTTGACGCGCCGCGAAAGTTCCGCGCAAAATGTTTCGCGATTGATCAGTGATTTTCGCGTGTATTTTCTCACTTTTCCACTAAGAAGTCGTTTAACGTGATGAAGCAATGCAGCACAGAACGGCACTTTGTGAAAAATCTTCAATATTTGCCACAAGAAAATTTCGACCGTGATGTTGCGTCAGACTGTCAGAGCGCGCTGTTGTCAGTCCGTGGCGATCCGAAGCTGCCCCGTGTGCAGTGTTTGTGCATTTTCCACCACCCACTGAAAAGGCCGTGCCAAGGAGGAAAAGTTCGGGCATATTTAGAATCTCTACTTAATTCTCAATAACCTTTGATTGTGTTTCACGCGAATTGTGGCTTTTTTAATGGAGAAAACACGCAATCAATTCGGCAGCAAAATTCTAGTTTGTGAGTGATTTTCAATTTTCACTTATTTTATCTAAACAACAAAAGCTATCCTGTGCAAATTTCCGTCAATTGTAGTCCTTAAGGACTACAAACATTGTGTGAAGACCAGGAATTTATTCATGTAAAAATCTCTGAGAAAATTAAGAAATCTGAAACTGCCCCAATCTGAAGCTGCCCCATTTACCCCTATTCAGCCGATTTTTCAAGAAAAAATCCTAAAGTTGGAACAGCATTTTGAATCTGAAGCTGCCCCACTTACCCCTATTATTATTTTTCCAAAGAAAAATTGAAAAATTATAAAAATTATCAAATTCTGAATTAAATAATTAAAAAAAATGAATACTTTCCCAAGTAAAATTAGAAAATAATCAAAAAATAAAAATCTAAATTTAATAATGAGAAAAAAATCAAAAAATAATCAAAATTTTGTATGAAATAAACAATTTTTATTCAAATATTCAGAAAAAATCATAAAAGAATCAGAATTTGAGTAATAATCACTGATAATCATAGAAAAATGATTGAATAAGCTCAAATCTCGACTAAATTTCCCCCTTGGAAGGCATATTATCTCCTCCTCCTCCTCCTCCTCCTCCTTGGAAAGACTGATTCGATGCACGTGATTATGAAATGCGCATCACACACTGGCAATTTTTCCACTCTTATCCATCGATTTTTCCTCCATCCATCAAACCACTGAAAATTCCCTGACAATTCCTCTTCTAACAGCACCCAAAGACAGCTGCAGGTTTTGGTGTGTTGGAGAGCAAAAAAGAAGAAGAGAAAAAGGGGTTAATAATGCATGAATGAGGCTTGTTTCTTCCCAGTGTTCCATTTAGTCACAACACACCCGTTGATAATGCCGCAAGATTACACATCAAATTTGATGGAAATTAGTTCACAAAGTGTTTAATTAATTTTTCATTTGATGCCCCACAAGAATGGTGCTTTGAGCAATATCTCTGCATTATTCACCTCACTTTTCTCCACATGTAATGTGTGTGTGTGTGTGTGTGTGTGTGTGTGTGTGTGTGTGTTTTGGACTCTTGGAAAGGTGGTCAGACAGTGAAATATTCAACACAACAAATAACCGCGGCAATGTGGAAGAATTGCCCATGGAATTGGTGATTTTGCGGAACTTTTATGCATTTCAACATTGATTTTTAAAACAACCCCAGACGATCAAGGGGGAGATAATATGTCTCAAAATCTGTACAACACTTCCACACACTTCTGAACGTCTTTAAAGGCATTTCTTACACTTTTTCAACTGTTTCCTCCGCGAATTTCTGACTTATCACAAATCTAATCCAGGTTTTTCGGTCTCAAGAAGTTTAAAATTCTCAAATACTTAGATTTTGGATTGTAAAAATTGATTTTACCCAGTAAAAACAGCCACGATGGAAAACCGCGGGATTCCCACCGGTCGCGGTCTCTTGTTCCTCTGTGGATTTTTGACGGAAACTTCCCTCGGGATTCCCGCAGATTTTTCCATACACAAATTTGTATGGAGCCTGTCCGCGGATATCCACTGGTTTTTCAATGGGGACTCCTGCAGGGAAGTCAATGGTTTTTCCACACCTCTTAAGCCCGGAAAAGAAACCTCTTTGACCTCTTTTCAATGGTTTTTCAGTGAATATTTGCGAGGAATCCCGCAGGAAGTCAATTGAAAATCCTCCAAGGATTAAATTGGACCCAAAACGATGGATTTTCAGTAGATATTTGCGAGGAATCCCGCTGTAAAGTCAATTGAAAATCCTCCAAGGATTAAATTGGACCCAAAACGATGGATTTTCAGTAGATTTTTTTCAGAATTCCCGCAGAAAAGTCAATTAAAAATCCTCCAAGGATTAAAAGAACCCAAAACGATGGATTTTCAGTGGATATTTGCGAGGAATTCCGCAGGAAAGTCAATTGAAAATCCCTCAGGGATGAACAGGACCCAAAACGATGGATTTTCAGTGGACTTTCCTGCGGGATTCCTGCAGGAAAGTCCACTGAAAATCCTTCAAAAAGTGAACCTGTAGTTTGAATATGGCGCGCTTCGGACCAATTTTTCGAGGTGGCGCTGTGTCCAGTGGATATCCACTGGATTTTTGATGGGTAAATCCACTGTTTGGCCGGTCTTAAGGATGAAGGATTAGGGATTCCCGCGGGAATCCTGTGGTACATCCGTTATACGCCATGGCAGCAGTATGGAAAAACGATGGCTAATCGATGGACAGCGGATTGTGTTTTTACTGGGTGTAAATGTAAGAAATAAATATTCTTTAAATCTGAAAATGCCTTCAGCGCAACAATTCTTCTGCTCACCGCTGTATTTTGTCCGTATCGTCCCGTCAAATGCTCATCTTTCGATCATCTCGAGTGGAAAACGGTGGTTTTCGGTGTAAAATCCCATGCAGAGCGCGAAATGGGTTGTTGGGATGTCTTGTGATGCTGCATTAGTTGTGTAATATTGCACGGTCAAGTGGCGAAATTCCTAAAGGTGACTCCAAAGATCACATCATCGCCCTTGTCGCGCTCATGGTAAAATGAGTCCGCGCGATCGACAGGCTTTCGGGCGAAGGTGTTGAGAGAAATAATTCCATCAGCAAAAACGGGATGACAAGGGGTCAATCAGTCTTGCAAATTAAGACCATTAACTTTGTTGTGATTTTTCAATCTTTTTTCCGATTATTTCGTGATTTTTATTCAAATTTTAGATTTTTTTTATGTATTTGATTTTTTTTTGAATATTTCTTGATTATTAATTTGAAATTGAATTTTTTAATACAAAATTCTTATTGTTTTTGATTATTTTATAAAAATTTGATTATTTTTCAATTTTATTTAGGAAAATATTAATTTTTTAAAATTATTTTATTCTTAATTTGATTATTTTGATTATTTTTCAATTTAAAATTGAGAAAATAAACATTTTTTGAAACTATTTTATTCAGAATTTGATTTTTTTTATTATTTTTTTCATTTTTACTTGAAAAATATTAATTTTTAAAATTATTTGTCAATTTTATTTGTGAAAATATTAATTTCTAAAATTATTTTACTCAAAATTTGATTATTTTTCAATTTAAAACTGGGAAAATAATCATTTTTTGAGTTATTTTCCTCAAATAATTGGATTATTTAGACTAGAAAAGTCGCCTTGTAATTTGCCCCTTGGGATGCTGATGGTGCTGAGAGAGAGAGAGAGAGAAGGAGAGTCAAATCAATTGACACCATTTAACGAGGCATGAAGAACATCGTGAAACACCGGAAACAAATGATGAGCCATAAATCAAAAGTTCTCTTCTTGGGATGAAATTTTTCTTGTGCCGCGCCGAAAAAGCCAAGGGTGTGTGATTTATGTGGAGGCGAGAAGATGCCACTTAATGATCATTGTATGGAGTTTGGATTTCACATCGACAAACGTCTCAATTAATTACGCCATCGTCACAGAGCCAAGGGGGAGATATTGTGGTTGGAAGTGCTGAAATATTTCCAATTTCAGATATTTTCTCTTCAAAATCTCTTAAAATCATCTAATTTGTGTTTAAGCTAAGAATATTTCTCTGTTTCTCTCTTATTCAATTATATTAAAAAATTTGATTAAATATTGATTATTTTTTATTGTATAATAATGAAAAAAAAATTAGAATTTTCTTGAAATAATTTTAAATCAAATATTCAGAAAAAAAATCAAAAATTCATCAGAATTCTGTAGAAAATAATCAAGAAGAAAAGATTCACAAATAATCAAAATATTGTATAAAAAATTCAATTTCAAATTAAATAATCAGAAAATATTCAAGAAATATTTTTTAAAAAAATCAAATTTTAATCAAATATCCGAAAATAATAAAAAAAAATCTAATTTAGTATAAAAAATTCAATATGATGTTTTTTCGATCCGAAATGCTGAAATCTACAGAGAAAAAGAGAAATATTTGCAGTTTAAACAGAAATTTGATGATTTTGAAGGTTATTTTATCACATAACCTAAAAATAAAGCGATCAAATTGATTTTTTAAGGAAAAGTTATTTTTTTTAATGTCTTAATTTGTTGAAAAGGAAGTTTTTACATTGCAAATATTCTTGTACAGTAAAAATCACGAAAATAACCAAAGCAAAGAGACATTTTTTGTGCATTTAAGATGATATTTTTGAGGTTATGTTTGACTTTTAAGCTGTTTTCTAACCTAATCTTAAGTTTTTTTCGAACAAAAATGCTTAATTTTGCCAAGAAATGAGAAAAATTCTCAGTTTAAACACAAATTTGATTATTTTGAAGGTTAGTTTGTCACATAACCTATAAAAAAAACAATCAAAATTAAATTTTCTAGGCTAAGTAATATCAAAAAAAATTCTTTAATTTGTTGAAATTGAAGCTTTTGCATTGCAAATATTCTTGTACAATAAAAAGAGACATTTTTTGTGCATTTTAGTGATATTTTTGAGGTTATGTTTGATTTTTAGGCTTTTGCTCAATCAATATGACGTTTTTTCTGCACAAAAATGCTTAAATCTGCCAAGAAACAGAGGATTTGATAATTTAATCTGTTTTTTAATTAAACATAACCTCAAAAAAACAATAAAATTAATTCAAAGTCAATTCTTATGGAATTATCGAAGGGAAACTTAAGAGATTCATCATAATTTGGGGATTGTTGTGCAAAAAGACTCCAAATTTCTCATGTTCTTCTGTTCTTCTGTTCTTCTGTTGTTCTGTGATTGAAGACATCTTATCTCCCCCTTGGTCATCTTGCTGGCGTGCGCAGAGTTTCGGGATGAGCAGCCAGTCAGGTGACAGAGGTACATTTGTTACAGCTCAACAGGTCATTTGTCTCCATCCGAAGGTGTGCGGAGTCACATCATCTGCTCCTATTAATTGGCCTCTTGGACGGCACTCTAGTGTGCCGTTTGACGAAGACGAAGAGGCGGAGGACGGACGGGTGAGGCAATCGATTGATCCGGAGTAGCGTATTTATGGCTTTTTAAATCAATCCCAGAGGCAAAATCTCATTTTATTCACTCTCTCGTGGACTTTATCAAGTCAATTGATCGCCGATTGGAGCTTCTTCGACAGGGCATTTTCTTCCCAGCGTCACCTACAAGGGGCTAATCACTCGCGCAAGTGGAGACCACTAACTTTGTGATTATTCAATCACTTTTTGTTCGGTTATTTCGTGATTTTTACTCAAATTTTGATTATTTCGTACACAATTATGATTATTTTTTGATTATTTTCTCAATATTTCATTAAAAATTTAATTATTTTATAAAAACTTTGAATTTTTTCTGAATATTTCATTAAAATTTGATTTTTTTAATATTTTTTTTATTATTTTCTGAATATTTCATTAAAATTTGATTATCTTTTGAATATTTTTAGAATATTTTTTGAATATTTCATGAAAATTTGATTATTTTTTTTAATATCCTTTGAATATTTAATGAAAATTCGATTATTTTTGATTATTTTCTGAATATGTCATAAAATTTGATTATTATTGGATTATTTTTTTATTATGTCAATAAAATTTGATTATTTTTGAATATTTTTAGATTATCTTCTGAATATTTCATTAAAATTTGATTATTTTTCGAATATTTCCTGATTATTTCATTAAAAATTGAATTATTTTATAAAAACTTTGAATTTTTTCTGAATATTTAATTAAAATTAGATTTTTTTAATATATTTCTTTATTATTTTCTGGATATTTCATTAAAAATTTAATTATTTTTTGTATATATTTTTTTATTATATTCTGAATATTTCTCTAAAAATTAATTATTTTATACAAAATTTTGATTATATTTTGAATATTTTTTGATTTAATAATTTTTTTATATTGTACTCGGAAAAATAATCTTTTTTTAAATTATTTCATTCAAAATTTGATTGTTTTTCAATTTTTTGCTTGGGAAAAAAATCATTTTTTGATCATTTTTTAAAATTATTTTTTTCAAAATTTGATTGTTTTTCAATTTTTTGCTTGGGAAAAAAATCATTTTTTTGATCATTTTACTCAAATAATTAGATTATTTTATTAGAAAACATTAAGTTTCCTCAAAAATCGCCTTATGATTTGCCCCTTGGTCTCCTCACTCTCCCGCCGGTTAATCTCCGAGGAGGAGGAGGAGGAGGAGGAGGAGGAGGAGGAGAGGGACAACAGGACGAGGCAATTCCTGGCCGAAGAAGGTGTGATATATTCACTATAATTGTGCACTATTTTGGCAGGTGTAATCAATTCCCACACCTTTCGCCCTTCAGCCGCCAAACAATTTGCGGAGCGCGCGCGATTTACCGAATGCAGTTCAATGACCGCAAATTGGGCTTAACTCTTCAAGGATAACATCAAGGATGACATGGACAAAGATGGCTCGTGGAGGATTTTTTTTTATTCACTAACTAATTTGCGAGTCTTGGAGTGAAAAATCAGTGAGAAACTGAGTGAAAATTGACTCAAAATCAATCAACACGATTGCTCAATGTCTCAATTTTCAATTAGAGTATCAAATGACCATCGATGGCACACGGAAATGGATAATAGAATAATTATTTTAATTGTTTTTAATATTAGGTATTCTGGAATATTCTGAATTCACTAATTGAAAATAATCTTTTTTTATGTGATTCAGAATTAGATTATTTTTTTTTGTAACTTCACTTGGGAAAAAAAATAAAAAAAAGAATTTTTTTCTTAATTTTTACTTGGGAAAAAAATCATTTTTTTTTATTCTTTATTCATAATTTGATTTTTTTTTTTAATTTTACCTAAAAAAATATTCATTTTTAAAATTATTTTAATCAAAATTTGATTATCTTTCAATTCTTCTTGTGAAAATATTTATTTTTTTTTAATTATTTTGTTCAGAATTTGATTATTTTGATTATTTTTCAATTTTACCTAAAAAATTTCATTTTTAAAATTATTTTTCAATTTTATTTGTGAAAATATTAATTTTTCAAAATTATTTTATTCAGAATTTGATTATTTTTTAATGTAAAACTGGGAAAATCAACTTTTTTTTAATTTTCTATTCAGAATTTGATTATTTTGATTATTTTTCAATTTTACCCAAGAAAATATTCATTTTTAAAATTATTTTTCAATCTTATTTGTGAAAATATTTATTTTTTCAAAATTATTTTATTCAGAATTTGATTATTTTCTTTTATTTTTCAATTTTAAATTGGAAAAAGAAACATTTGTTGAATTACTTAATTCAGAATTTGATTATTTTGCAATTTTAACTTTTGGAAAAAATTCATTTTCTGATTATTTATAATTCAAAATTTTGTTTATTTTGAATATGATTTCACAATTTATTTGAGAAAATATTCATTTTTTCATTATTTTTTTCAAATTATTGTAGATTATTGTGATTAGGAGAACATTAAGTTTCCTCAGAAGTCGCTTCTTATGATTTTCACCCCTTGGAAATTTAAGGCATCTTATCTTCGCCTTGCAAATTTCTTTCCCACTCGTTTTAAGATTGTTGGTCAGTGCCTAGACAAGTGCACGCGAAATCTCAGTTGAGGCGCACACAACACTCCAAGAAGGGCGGACAGGACTCGTCTCTGTTTTTCTCTCTTTTCTTTTGAAATCGCGCTATATAGACAAACATCCAAGCCATGTGAAATGTCATTAATCACCGCGGCATAACCAATATTTAGCCTCGTGAGCGACTTCCAACCCTGAGACACGATTAATTGCTCTCCGTCGTGCAATTGCTGGGCAATTTTCGGTTCTTGATGAATTGCCAGTGTACGTGGTTTATCGTAATCGGGGCGCCTAGGATTTTCGCCAAATATTGATCTTAAGTCGCGTTTGGTGGAATAAATCACTCCACGCGATTGAGATGTTTTGTGTGGTGTTTTTCTGCCATGTCTTTACCTGTGAGCCAACAAAAGTCATCCCACCACATAAATCAGGCAATGCGATGAAATTTCCCGCCGTGTGGAATTTCATCTGGGAGACTCTCGTCACCAAGGGGGAGATAATATGCCCAAAACACTGCCACAATTCCTCTGCCAGAATCTTCAAACACTTCCAAACACTTCTTAAAGCCCTTAAAAATGCATTTTCCAATGTTTAATCTTCAGAAAATGCTTGAAAAACAATTCTGACCAAATTGTGAGGTTATGAATTGTGCCTAAAAATATGTTTTTAGCCTGGAAATGACTTAAAAATGGCGAATTTCACAATGTTTCCACTAAATTTTGATGTTAAATTTGCCACTTTAGAGCACAAATTGCAAAAATAACTAAACAAAGAGATTTCTCAGACAAATTTTTGAGGTTATGATTGACTTTTAAGCTGTTTTCTAACCTAATCTTGAAGTTTTTCGAACTTAAATGCTTAATTTTGTCAAGAAAAGAGAAAAATTCTCAGTTTAAACACAAATTAGATGATTTTAAGAGATATTTTAACACATAACCTAAAAACAAAGCGATCCAAATTGATTTTTCAAGGCAAAATTATTTTTAAAAATGTCTTAATTTGTTGAAATTGAAGTTTTTGCAGTGCAAATATTCTTAGTACAGTAGAAAACGCGAAAAATAACCTAAAGAAACATTTTTCTAGTCTGAAATTCGATATTTTTTGAGGTTATGAAATCATTTCAATACTTTTAAGCTTTTTCTCAATTCAATATGACGTTTTTTCGATCCGAAATGCTGAAATCTACAGAGAAAAAGATAAATATTTGCAGTTTAAATAGAAATTTGATGATTTTTAAGGTTATTTTATCACATAACCTACAAAAAAACAATCAAAATTAAATTTTCTAAGCAAAGTAATTGATTTTTAATCCTTTTGAATCTGAAAATTAGTGAAAAAAGCCAAAATCAAAAAGTTTCTACAAGAAATTGTGGTTGAATTTGTCACTTTTCAAGCACAAATTGCGGAAAAAACATTATTTTTAAGGTTATGATTGAACTTCAAAGCATTTTCTCAACCAATATTGAGTTATTTTGAACACAAATCATGGGAAAAAGAGAAAAATTCCTCAGCGTTAGTATAATTTTGACAATTTTGAGGGTTTTTTAAGCGCTAGAAAGTGTTTTAAATCAATAACATAACCTCAAAAAAGCAAAATAATTGATTTTTAAGCAAAATTTAGTGGGAAAATGTGTGAATTTGGGTGAAACGGAAGCTTTTCAGTGCAAATATTCTAATATATTTTGCCACATTCACTTCTTAATACTTCCAACCGTAATATTTCCCCCTTACTTGTCACCTTTCTTGGATACAAAACTGATCTGAATGGCCTCCAGAAGCATCAATAGACGAGGGCAATTTGTTCGTGTCAGATGTGAGTTTTTCTTCTTCTTTCTTTTCTTTCTTGTTGTTCTTTTGGTGGCACAGAAGCCGCGCGCAGAGGATGACGATTGTCTATTTTGAGGAATCTCCTCGCACTCAATCATCGTTAGTTAATAATTCATGGTTCGCGGACAGAAAAAGGGTCGCGATGGACGAGTGAATGTGTGTGGCCGCCGAAGGGTGGACAGGTGAGTGTTCAAAGAAAATTCACCCCGTCTAGGCCTAGAAGGATGTTTCAAATGTGCAAGTCGCGAGCGAATCCAGATGATCTTTTTAACCCTATCAGGGACACAACAGTCCAACAATGATTCTTGCTTTTCGGATGGATTCTTGGACACTCAGTTGAACACATCATTTGGAATAGAGTAAAATTAACTAGAAGATCATCAAGAAATGCTTAATCAGAGTCTAAATTGTCGGAAAAAAGTCTTCTAATTGACAGTTTTTGAGGTTATGTTTGATCTTAACACAATTTGCAGTGTTTCTTGACAGCAAAACAGTCCAATTCAAGGTAAGATAATGTTTGTATTCGATTTTCATCCGATATTTCTGTGAGAATTCACTAAAAACTGCTTTTTTCTGTGTCTTTTCCCAACATAACCTCAAAATATAACCAAGTGATCTTTGAAAACTCAGTTTCGAAGCATTCTAGATCTGCTAATGAACTTAAAACTTCTGTTTCAGAGTCAAAATTGTCCAAAAAAGCTTTCTAAATTAACATTTTTCAAGTCAAAATGACCATTTTTGAGGTTATGTTGAATCTTAACACAATTTGCAGTGTTTCTTATATTTTTCGTGAAAACATAAGAAACATCTCTTAGTTGTGAGAAACATACGTAAAAAGTTAATATTATTGACTTTCTTCAGTTTATTCGTGGCTTTTTTGCAGTTATTTCAAGTGTTTACAGCTTAAACCACGCCCATTCGCAAGCTCCGCCCATTTATCTATGAATTGTCTCTTAATACTCGTGAATATCTAATCCTTAATTCAATGAATTCTTGAAATAAACCTATTAAAAACGATTTAAGAGTAATTTTGGGGAATATTTATCTTTTATCGTTCGACAATGAGTTGAAATTTGTGATTTTAGAGTAAGAAATACAATAAAAATCTCTTAAAATAAACTATTTAGAATCCAGAAACTGTATTTTAGGGATTATTGTGAGTCTTAGCCTAATTAACAGACTTTAACATTGATATTAGTTTTGACGCAAGACTAAATGAATGATTTTGGAGGTTTTTTTGTGGCAAAGTTTCTTCTTAAAATAATCATCATAACGTCAAATGATCTCAAGAATCCTTATTTTTGTCGAATTAAGCTTTTTACATGTGTAAAAAGTTAAAATTGTTGACTTTCTTCAGGACTATTTGCGGCCTTTTTTGCGGTTCTTTCAAGTGTTTACAGCTTAAACCACGCCCATTCGCAAGCCCCGCCCACTTATCTATGAATTGTCTCTTAATACTCGTGAAAATCGATCCTTTTCTATTATTTGGTGACAATATTAGACTGAAAACATTTCTTTGCATAAATGAAATTCATTTGATGATCAATTTTTCCTAATTCTTCCTATTTTATTCCTCATTTCCTCAATAAAAAATGTGTCATAAATCACATTATAATTTGTAAAGCAACACCGGGAGAAAACCCCACACATAATATATGTGTGGTGATGATGTCTTCTTCGGCCAGCGACATCCCGAGAGGGAGACAGAGAGTAGACAGCTTAAAGATGCCGATTCGATGGGTTTCTTCACGGCTGATGATCACACAATTAATTGAATTAAATGACGCGCTGCTTGTGTCATAATAATAAATGTCCGTCGATTAATCATGCGCGGGGCAGAATTGAGACTCTTCGGCCAAACCATAAATCAGCGCGCGCCCAAGAGAGTCCTCTCTTCGCAAGGGGGCGAAGAGCATCTGAGAGACGCGGATAATAGTGATTGATGCGTGGCATTTAGTGGGGTGGCGGGTGAATCTTTAAAAATCATGTCTCGCCCATGATAAATTGACTCTGTGATCGACATTCACACGATTATCTGCCACTCACGGGCAATTTTCGCGCACGCAGAACGCAACAAGGCGGAAGGAATAATGTGGTTTGGAAGTGGTGTACATTCTTGTGGAAGTTTTTTCCATGGTTTTCAGTGTCTTAGAGGACAAAAAAACACACGAAAATATTCATTTTTCACCTCTAAATGCTATTAAAATACAAAAATCTTGAATTTCTTTGCACAAAATGTGTCAAATTTGAGTGAAATAATCAAAATTTTTATTATTTTCCCATGAAAAATTGAAAAATAATAAAAAAAAATATTTTTCCAAAGTAAAATTGCAAAATTATCAAATTATGAATGAAAATAATCAAAAAATTATTTTCCTAAATAAATTTGAAAAATATAACACAATTTTGAATAAAGAAACTAAAAAAAAGATTATTTTCCCAAATAAAATTGAAAAATAATCAAAATAATCAAATTCCGAAATAAATAATCAAAGAAATAATTATATTATCAAGTATAATTGAAGAAAAAAAATCTAATTTTGAGTAAGAATAATAATAAAAAAAAATTTTGCAAGAAAAATTACAAAACAAATCAAAAGAAACAAATATTGAATAAAATATAAAAAAAAATTTGATGAGAAATTAATTTCCAAAATTTATTTTTTGATAATTTAAGTCAAAATTTGAATTTTTTATTCAAAATTTGATGAAAATTAATTTCCAAAATTCATTTTTTTTTAATTTTTATCAATCAAAACTTGAATTTTTTATTCAGAATTTGATCAAATTTGATGAAAAATTAATTTCCAAAATTCATTTTTTTATTAATTAATTCAAAATTTGATTATTTTTCAACTTTTCGGTGGAAAATAATTATTTTATTGCTTATTTTACTCAAATAATTGATTATTTTCTGATTTCTTTCCCTCAAAGAAAGTGTTTGGACGTGGTGTACACATTTCGGGCCATTTATCTCCCCCCCCTTGGGATGCAAGAGAGTGAAAAAAACAGACTTTGTGTGGTGAAGCAGTTTATTGAGGTGTCTTTGCGTGTCTTTGTGTGCTTTTCTTCTGGGCTTTTTCCCTGGAAATGCGTGTGAAGTGACCTGAAAAGCCTGTAAATTGGATTAGATCTCACTTCCCATGAACATATCCATTGTTTCCATCATGTCTCCGCGATATTTTGCTTCTCTCGCTCCAAATAAGATGAATTTCTGTGGAGTTATGAAAGTGCCTTCGAGAGTCCAAATCAGTTGACGACGGTGTAGAGAATGGCGGCATAAGTTCCCGCTGCTTTGCAGATCTTCAAGACGTGTAAGAGAGAAAAGTGTGAATTAGAAATCTTACAAAACCCCATAAGAAAAGATTCCGCAGGAAATCTTTCACAATTTTTTGTTTTTCTCTTTTTTACAGAATGACCACCAAAAGTATCGAAAAATTCTTCAGATGTTGAATATATGAATTTTGATAAGAAATTTAGGAGAATTTTCACAATAAATTAATATAAAGATAGAATTCCAATGGATTTTCCGACGGACTATCCTATGGAATTCGTAAGAAATGTCAGTAGAAAATTGTATTCTTGATTTTTATATCACAAACAGAATTCCAATGGATTTTCCGACGGACAGTCTTATGAAAATCGTGAGAAATGTCAGTAGAAAATTGTATTCTTGATTTTTATATCACAAACAGAATTCCAATGGATTTTCTGATGGACTGTCTTATGAAAATCGTGAGAAATGTCAGTCGTGAGAAAAATAATCAATTTTTATTATTTTATTCAAAATTTGATTATTTTTTAATTTTACTTTGAAAAATAATTTTTTTTAATTATTTTATTCAAAATTTGATTATTTTTCAATTTATTTAAGTGAAATAATCATTTTTTCTTTATTATTTCACTCAAATAATTGAATTATTTGATTTTGAAAACAATTAATAAATAAATTAATAAAAATCACGTGTAATTCTTGAATCTGTGGAATTCTTACTTGGACAAAGGTGTAGATGGAAATGTTGCCGAAGCCAAAGGTCTCAATTCTGACTGGTTTCTGTATGCTGATCAGCAGCATCAAGAAGTCCTTCTGATCCTTCAACTTCATCTCATACCAATTTGTCATGCAGAAGTTCTTGTACAGCAATTCTGAGCTGTTCTCAATGACCTGGCCGAAGAAGCAGAGGATGAAGATCTGTGATGTCATGGCGCCCACAATGAGGACGGCGATGAAGATGGAGGCGCTGAGGGATTGAAAGATGTAGAGAGTGCAGCAGAGGTAGATCATGATGGCGAAGAGTTTGTGAAAGTACAAATGCCAGAAGGACTTCGTGAGCTCCTTCACCTTCTGCAGGGCGATCTTGTGAGTCTCATGAGTGATTCTCAGGACACTCGAAGCCTTGTTGGGATCATTGAGTTGCGTGACAAACTCAGCAAGTGTGTAGAATTCAGATCTGAAGTAGAGAATTGTTATCATGACCACAGCATCGGCGATCATAATGTACTCCAGAATGGAGAAGTAGAGCACAGTGCCATAAACCACGTTGACAGGATAGTAGAAGATGCTCTCTTGCGGTAATCCTGGAATTAGTGATTACTGAGTAAAGTGTGCGCGCATTTACGCGCAAAGCACGCACTCCAATTTTCCCGCATTTGCACAAAAACTACCCAGTAAAAACAGCCACGATGGAAAACCGCGGGATTCCCACCGGTCGCGGTCACTTGTTCCTCAGTGGATTTTTGACGGAAACTTCCCTCGGGATTCCCGCAGATTTTTCCATACACAAATTTGTATGGAGCCTGTCCGCGGATAACCACTGGTTTTTCAATGGGGACTCCTGCAGGGAAGTCAATGGTTTTTCCACATCTCTTAAGCCCGGAAAAGAAACCTCTTTGACCTCTTTTCAATGTTTTTTCAGTGAAAATTTGCGAGGAATCCCGCAGGAAAGTCAATTGAAAATCCTTCAGGGATAAAAAGGACCCAAAACGATGGATTTTCAATGGTTTTTCCTGCGGGATTCCTGCAGGAAAGTCCACTGAAAATCCTTCAAAAAGTGAACCTGTAGTTTGAATATGGCGCGCTTCTACCAAAGACGTTACAGACCGAAAACTGCGGATTTTTATGGATTTTTCTGCAAGAATCCTGCTGGAAATTCCAATTCCATTGGCGGAATTGCGGTAGAATTCTCCCACAAGATTCCAGCAATAATCTGTCATGGCAAATCTTTCGTCCCGGCGCTTCCGGCGTCTCAGACACTCAGAAAGAGGGATTTTGCCTGCAGGATTCCTGGTGGAATTTTGCGTGAGGCTTCAAGTGCTTTCCCGGCCTTCTAAATGAGAGATTCTGCCTTGAAGAATCGTGGTGGAATCTTGCAGGAAGCCTCCGGCATTTGTACGACCTTTAAAATGAAGGAATTTGAATTGGGGATTCCTGAAGGAAGCTTGCAAGATTCGTTCACTGTGAAAATGACTCCGTCATTATCAGATGGCGGATTTTTCCTGCAGGAATCCTGCAGACTCTGGAGCCAACATGATGGAAAAATCGGTGGAAAAACGTCGGATAGCGGATTGATTTTTACTGGGCGGAAAATTCGATTACACGCTGTGCGTATTAAAGCGCGCTTTGCGGGAAAACTAGATTGCTTACTTTCCGCGCTTATGTGCAAAAATTAGTTTGCATCTTTCAATTACTCAGATCAGACTACCTGGAATGGTGAAGAGCATCGGCGCCGAATACTTGGAGATGTAGAGATGGAAGGAATTCACGCTGATGCCGACAAAAGTGATGAAGATGAGGAAAATCCGGGTCCAAGTGATGCCAAGTTTCGTATTGATCAGCAAATACTTCCTCCTCACATCACCAATCACAGGCTCACAGGATTTGAGCCATGTTTCAAAGAATTCCAACATGGCGAAGATCTTCTTGCGATGAATCACCATAATTTCCGAATACACCATGAAACACTGATAAATGGCGAAGAAGTAGACAATTGTGAGTGCCAAATCATAGCCATAATCTGTCATCTGCACAGCAAAATGCCACACAACGCAGAACATCCCGAAGGCCAGATTTACAGGATAAACGGCCGTCCTGATCCTCTTAATGGTGTCAAATCCAAAGTCTGGAATGAATTCACAACGCCAGATTCGATAGTAGATGAAGATGATTCTCTTCAGACGCTCGTGTTGTTCGGTCAACATTGTTGGACGAAATTCACACAAGATTTGCTCGCCGAAGACCTGTTGGATTGTCTTTTAAAGGACTTCTCATTCTCACTCCTCCTCAACGCAGTGGCGTAGTTATTTCCAAGAGATACAAAGGGGGAGATATTACAGTCAGAAGTGGTGTACAGCTTGAAAAGAAGTGTTAAGAAGTGGAAAAAGCTTCCATTTCAACCAAATTCACGCATTTTCTCACTAAATTTTGCTTAAAAATCAATTTTATCGCCTTTTTTGAGGTTATGTTTAATTGAAAAACAGATTAAATGGTCAAATTTCTCTGTTTCTTGGCAGATTTGAGCATTTTTGTGCGAAAAAAACTTCATTTTGATTGAGAAAAAGCCTAAAAGTCAAACATAACCTCAAAAATATCTCTCAAATTGCAGGAAAATGTCTCTTTTCTTAGGTTATTTTCATGGTTTTCACTTTACACGAATATTTGCACAATAAAAGCTTCCGTTTCAACAAATTGAGGATTTTTTTTAATTTTTTCTTTGACTAGAAAATTGAATTTTATCGCTTTTTTATAGGTTATGTGATAAAATATCCCTTAAAAATCATTTAATTTGTGTTTAAACTGTGAATTTCATCTTTTTTTGTTTAAATTAAGCATTTGCGTTCGAAAAAGACTCCAAATTAGGTTAGAAAACAGCTTAAACGTCCATAACCTCAAAAATGTCTCAGAAAATTCTCTTTGTTTAGTTATTTTTGCAATTTGTGCTCTAAAATGGCACTAAAATTCACTTGAAAACCAATGGAAATACACAATAATTATGATTTTCAATCTACTAGATTGAGGTTATGTCTTTCCGGACATTCTTAGAGCCTTTCCTGAGCCAAAAAGCCAATCCTGAAACAGTATTTTTGAGGTTATGAAGCAATTTTTGGCGGAATTAACATCAGTTTTAAACTGAAAGTTTGTGATTTTTAACAAGATTTCATCATTATTGTGTCAGTAAATTGAAAATTTGTATTAATTCAAGGTTATTTAGATGGCAAAGTTTGTCTTAAATTCCATAACATAACCTAGAAATATTTGAAAAAACAATATTTTTCTTTCATTATTGGGTAAAATTCCTTGTTGCGAGTGTCTTTTGAATGAACCACAATGAAGTTATTGACGCAATTTCACTTCTTAAGTACTTCTGTTGAATTGTACATCACTTCTGGACTGTATTATCTCCCCCTTGATACGGACGAAATACGAAATCAGTAAAGTTTCAACGAGAAAAATGGCAATTTTCACTTTCTATAGTTTTCTAGTCACTCGTTTAGTATTGTTTAATCTCTTGTCTTGAGATATTTCTTATTCTCAAAATGTTGTTCTTCACATAATGTTAACTACGCCACTGTTTCACTGCACCACATGTGAATATTGTGGGTGGATTAATTGCTCCTTCTTCTTACCTAATATTATCCACTGTTCAGCTTCTTGAGAGGCGTTTATTAGTGGGGAGTTGGCATCTAATTAACTGCGGGTTATTTTTCGACTTGTGGATCAGAAGGAGGTTCTTCTCAAATGCCGTCTTCTCAATTCCACACCAGAGAAAGGAGTGACAATTGAACTGATCTATTGATTGGATAGGATTTCTCTTGCCACCAATTAAACTGACATTAAGGTCAAAGCTGTTGGAATGAAAAATTCAGCAATTTCCTTTGGCAATTTGCAAGAAATTACACCCAAAAGTACAGGATGTGGCATTCCAAGTGTCGTTCAGGGCTGGTATTCTTTTGAAATTGCCATTTTTGAGGGAGATTTCTCCACGAAAATCTCTCAAATTCTTGGACTCTTAAGGGAGAATGCGAGTGTGGAACAAGTTGTGGAATCTCTCTCTCTCTCTCTCTCAAATTCAATTTAATTATGCAAAGAAATGTTTTCAGTCTAATATTGTCACAAAACAATAGAAAAGGATCGATTTTCACGAGTATTAAGAGACAATTCATAGATAAATGGGCGGAGCTTGCGAATGGGCGTGGTTTAAGCTGTAAACACTTGAAAGAACCGCAAAAAAGGCCGCAAATAGTCCTGAAAAAAGTCAATAATATTAACTTTTTACGTATTTTTATCCACAAATAAGAGATATTTGGTGTGTTTTAGTGAAAAACTTAAGATATTGAAGGCATTTATGACAATTTCTGAAGAAATATTAGCTTTTATTGACGATTTTCAGTACTCTTTGCAATTTCTGTGAATCATAATCATTCGCGGATGGATTTTTAGAATATATTTGAGCTCGATACTTAAAGAAAAAGTGTTCTGGCAAGGATGGATTGCGATAAAACAGTGAACGGTGAGAGAAAAGAGCAAAAGAAGTTGGGGGCGACGAGCTTCTGAGGCCCAAAGGAGGCGGCTGGTTGGAGTTCATGGAGGAACATCCCGAGCTACGCAAAGACAAAGGACGTGAGATCGCGAGAAACGTTCAAAATATCACGGAATATCACGAAATATCAGGGAATTTCCTTCTTATTTTAGTTAAATGTATTTTGATTAGTTTTTCACCATATTTTGAGGACATTTACATAAGATATCTTGATATTGTTTTGACCGGATTTTAATTACTGAGCTAAATAGTCTCGGTCTTCTCGGAATTTTTAGCCATCTCATTACTTATTTTAATTATTTGTTAGTTGTGTTTCAATTGAATAGTTTTTGGCGATATTCCGTATCGATTGACGGTTTTCCGCACGAAAAACCAGGCGAGAAGATATCTCGCCTAGATTGACGAAATCTCACTCAAGAAAGGATGATTTTTGCCGTCAAGAATACCAAAAAAAAACTCACTTTCCACAGTTTCTCGCCTGAAATGCCATCTCGCGCCCCAGTTTGTACATTTCGACAATACCAGCCTTGGAGTTGTGGTTTGGGTGTATTATTCGCGGACAAAAAAGGTGAATTAAACACTGGGAGACGACTTTTGTGCGAATAATGCACCGGAAAAATTGGTAATTATCACAAAATTGACGATTCGTGCTCTGCTGATCTGCAAAATGGCGTTTTCTTGGAATTATTTGCAAAACTCTCTCTCTCTCTTCATTCCCAATTGGTCCATTCAATTATAACCCCAGAAAAGTGCGAAGTGTGCAACCACATGTGTCACTTATGACATGCCAAAAGGAAGAGATGCGCGCGAAGACGAAGTGTTTATATTCAGCCAAGGGACAGATATTATGGCTGGAAGTGGTGTACAACTTCACAGAAGTGTTTAAGAATTGATAATGGTAAAATATATCGAATATTTGCACTGAAAAACCTTCAATTTCAACAAATTGAGGCATTTTCTACACAATTCTGTTGAGAAAAATCAATTTCGTGCTTTTTCTAGGTTATGTGATTAATTTAAGACAGATTCAGGTAATTAAAAAAGCCTCTGAATCATGAAATAAAGTTTAATCTGGGTTTCTTTGTCTTTTTCATGGCACAATTGAGCTTTTTCAGTTCAAAATAACTTCTTATTAGGTAAGAAAAGGCTCCAAAGGAACTCATAACCTCAAAAATTGTGTTTCAGTCTAGAAAATTATCTTTTTCGGCAAATTTATTATCATTTTCTTATAAAAACATTCTTTTTTTGGCAAATTTGAGCTTTTTCTGCTTAAGGTAACTTCAAATTAGGTAAGAAAACAACTTAAAAGTCAATCATAACCTCAAAAATTGTGTTTCAGTCTAGAAAAATGTCTTTTTCCTTGGTTATTTCGGCAATTTGTGATTGAAAGTGAGAAATTTAACGTTGAAGAAGTGCAAGAAATGCCTTCAAAGACGTTGAGAAGTGTGTTGAAAGTGATGTACAAGATGTCAGGCATATTATCTCCCCCTTGTATTCCATCAACTTGACCACTTTGGCGCCAATGGTGCCACGATATCGCACAGAAGTCAGTGCAGAATCCATGCAATGATGGATTCGTGACTTGATGGTGAATTTGTGTTCCGCGTGTTGGTAATTTCGTCTTCTGCGAATGTGGCCAATTATTGGCGGATGCTCTTGTGGTCACACCAATTCCACACACACACACACACAAAGGATTGAGTGAAATGAGGCGTGCAGATTTCCCATGAAATTTCCCTCAAAACGGGAGCCACGATCACGATGGCGTTCTTTCTCTAATGACCGCCAACAAAGTTGCAAGATTTTCACGGTGCGAGCAAAGCCGAAAGAGATTTCTTTCATTGGTAAAAAAAAGGCCAACTAATTACCCTCTCAAACCACATTACGGCCGAGTCAAGGGGGAGATAATACAGTCCAGAAGTGGTGAACAGATCAGCAGCAGTTCTTAAGAAGTGGAAGTGTTGAAAAATCTGCAATATTTCTTTCCAAATCATCTGAATTCTTTGAATTTCCTTCGATTTTCACGCAGAAACAAACGAAATAATCATTTTTCTAGGTTATGTAGACGAATTAAGGACAGATTTAGTTAATAATTCGCATTCTAGCACATCAATTCTGCTAGTTTTTGACAGAATTTAGCATTTTCAAGCATTAAACAATGCTTTTTTATCCTTTAATGTCAAGAAACACGCCAAATTGTGTTAAAATTCAACATAACCTCAAAAAAACAGTCATTTGAACTTGAAAAGTGTTCATTTAAGAAACATTTCTGCATGATTTTGACTCTCAATCAGCACTAATCCAATGATTTAGTTATCTCTAAACCTTCTTAAAGGGAATTTTTGAAGATTTCTGGGTGTTATTTTGAGGTTATGATCAAAAAAGATGTCTAAAAGAGAGTGTTTTAAAATTGAATTCTTGCAAATGAACAGAATGAAGCATTTGCAAGCAATTAACAGTGATTTTTCCGATCTTTTGATGCCAAGAAACACTGCAAATTGTGTTAAGACTCAACATAACCTCAAAAATAGTCATTAAGACATGAAAAATGACAATATAGACAACTTTCGAGACAATTTTGACTGTAAATCAGCAATTTTAAGATCATTTTGAGCTTTTGAACAAACTTTTTGAAGATATTTTAGTGATATTTTTGAGGTTATGATCAGAAAAGATAACAAAAACAGCGTTTTTAAGTCGATTTCTTACATTTATTGCAGAAATATCAAATGGTAACGTAAGAGAGAATTTCTTTGATGCCAAGAAACACTGCAAATTGTACTAAGATCAAACATAACCTCAAAAATTTGTCATTTAGAAGGTTTTTTGGAAAGATTTTGTCTCTAAATCAGCAATTCTTAGTTCATTTGCAGACTTTAACAGTTGATTTTGTGATCTAGAAAGCTTCAAAATGGAGTTTCAGAAGATATTTTGGGGTTATGTTGGGAAAAATACCCAAAATAGTGATTGAAAGTCCGATTCTTGCAGAAATATCAAATGGAAACTTAAGAGATTCGATATTATTTGGGAAATTTCATGTTCTTGAAGTGTGATTTGAGGCTTATTATCTCCCCCTTGGCGCAGAGTAATTATCCTTGGTGGTCTGAAGGACCAACCCAGCATAATTTCCACTCATTAGCGTGGCATTTAAGACGCCCGGCGGCGGGCGCGCGTCACCCAAAAACGGGAGGAGGTGTCTTGTGGGGTGGAATTCCTAAGTGCATTCTTGACCCTTTCGACGTCTTTGCTCTGCAATTAACTCTGCATATTATTTTCACGCGATGCCACAACAGTCCCAGGTGTTCGCCACACTTTCTCTCTGTCGCCACCAAAAAGTCCCCCCCCAAGAAAGAGAGCGCATTTTCCCCCCATTCGGAATGATTAACATAAATTATCCAATGCTGAAAGAAAAGAGCTGAGAATGTCATCGGACTTGAGGACTAATTGAATTAACTTCTCAGACTTCTCATGGAAGTCGGTGTTAAAGCCCTCCAGATCACAATCCACCTAATTGACCATGATTAATTGTATCTGACAGATCATCATTGAGGTGTATTCTTAAGCATACACTCAGTGAAACAATACAGAAGCGAAAAGAGTTTTAAGACATCAAATATTTCTTTCCACAAAAATTTTTTTTTTGTGAAAATTCGATATTTCCTTCAATTTCTCGAACATTTTCTTTAAGACATAAAACATTAAAAATTTAATTATCTTTCAAATGACGTTGAAATCATGGCGATATCTCAATTTGTGGTCGAGATATTGCAAAATGCGCAAAAAGACAACGAAAATGTTCTTAAGACGCTGCAGATTTTGCTCTAAATCCATGGTTTAACCACAAAACTAACCCGGATAATCACATTAAATCATGAGTTTGGAATGTCTAGAAGACATCTACATAATAGTCCGCCTTGTCTTGGACGCGACAATTTGCTTTTTCTATGCTTAAACAGAAGTGAAAAAAGCTTAAAGACAAAAAATTTCTTTCCACAAAAAAAATCCTTTCTTTTGTGGAAATTCGATATTTCCTTCAATTCTCGAACATTTACCTTAAGACAAAAAATGTTCAGAATTTAATTCTCTTTCAAATGGCGTTAAAATCATGACGATATCTCAATTTGGGGCTGAGATACTGCAAAATTTTGCAATTTAACTTCAGAAATTAAACAGATTTAAAAAAAGATTATTTTGAATATTCTTCAATTTTACTTTAGAAAATAATCAATTTTTTCTATTATTTTATTTAAAATTCAATTATTTTGCAAATTTTACTAATATAAAAATAAAAATAATCATTTTTTTCAAATTTTTTAATTCAAAATTTGATTATTTTTCAATTTTACTTGGACAAATAAAAATCTTTTTTTTTTAATTATTTAATACAGAATTTGATTATGTTGATTTTTTTTAAGAAATATTAATTTTTTTTATTAGGGGTTAATCGCTTTGTTTCTAGGTTATGTTTTAAAATAACCTTCAAAATCATCAAATTTCTGTTTAAACTGCAAATATTTCTCTTTTTCTCTGTAGATTTCAACATTTCGGATCGAAAAAACGTCATATTGAATTGAGAAAAAGCTTAAAAGTATTGAAATGATTTCATAACCTCACAAAATATCGAATTTCAGACTAGAAAAGTGTTTCTTTAGGTTATTTTTCGCGATTTTTTCGTAGAAATATTGACATATTTCACAATATTTACTCATTTTCAAGGTTTGAAGGGATTTTAATTAGTCATAGAAGAATTTTCTAAGCAGATTTCATAACCTCACCATTCGATTATATTGTGAAAAAGTCAGAATCGAGTGTGAGAAAGAGTTGAAGGAGTGGAAAAAGTGATGGAAAATGCATTTTTAAGGGCGCTAAGAAGTGTTTGGAAGTGTTGAAGATTCTGCAGAGGAATTGCGGAAGTGTTTGGAAGTGTTTAGAAGTGTTTTGTACACTGTTTAGGCATATTATCTTCCCATTGATTGAACCCTTTTCGTCTCTACAAAGAATATGCTGTGGAATTGTGCAGAAACAGCACTTGTCCGCCCCTGTTCGCACCCTCTGTCGCCCTAATGAATTAGCCCGGTGAATTTGGAGTAAAGTCGAACATTCGCCGCCACCCTTGGCAATGTTTTATTGGACGCGGATATGGACTGAACCACGGCGGAGTAGCTCAATTTCCTTCCTCGGCCCAGCCAATGGTCGACAACTGGCTTTCGCGCTTTCCTTCCGTTGCCGGAGGGAAGCAATTTTTTCCCCCAATTTCACCCCGAACGAACAACACTCGAGTTGAACTCCATTTTTGTGCGCGCCTCATTTCCATCACCAGCGCCACTCGCAGAATTGCGGATGGAGGGAAATTCAAAGCGTCCGCCGTGGACTTTCGCTGCTGCTGCGATGTTTGATGTGACAATTCCAAGGGGGAGATTTTATCAAGGAACAAGTAAAAAGGGGCGATTTTTTAGGAAACTTCATGTTCTCTAATCAAGTAATCGAATTGCGAATAAAATAATTTTAAAAAATGTTTATTTTTCCATTTAAAATTGAAAAATAATCAAATTTGGAATGAAAAATAATTAAAAAAAATTATTTTTCCCCAAGAAAAATTTTAAAATAATCAAATTTTGAATTCAATAAACAAAAAAATTAATCTTTTCCAAGTAAAATTCAAATAATAGGGGTAAGTGGGGCAGCTTCAGATTCAAAATGCTGTTCCAACTTTAGGATTTTTTCTTGAAAAATCGGCTGAATATATTGAAATGATCACAACGCTCAAATAAACTCTCGTCTGTTGAGCTTTAGAAAATGCCTTTCATTGAACATTAAAACTGATCCTTTTTCCTCTAAAGGAGAATGAAAAAAATATTGTAATTTATCTGAAACTGCCCCGCACGGGGATGTTTCGGATTGCTCTGGGGCAGTTTCAGATTTTCACTTATATTTACCATAAATTCCATTGTGGAATTGTAGAATCGCGAACAAATGATCACTTTGGTTTCTAATCTACGCACTGAAACTGTTTAATTCCCTAAGAATCGCCTTTAAATTACTATTTTCGCGACTTTTCTGGACCCTTGCACGGACTGTCAAAATGTCTGAGCGAAAAGCAAGTTGCCCGTCATTTTTCCTGTGTCGCAACGCCACCATGCGTGAGTGGTGGCAACTTCAGTGCCACCACAAATCAAATCAGTGCAAATCAGTGATTTTCGCGTGTATTTTCTCACTTTTCCACTAAGAAGTCGTTTAACGTGATGAAGCAATGCAGCACAGAACGGCACTTTGTGAAAAATCTTCAATATTTGCCACAAGAAAATTTCGACCGTGATGTTGCGTCAGACTGTCAGAGCGCGCTGTTGTCAGTCCGTGGCGATCCGAAACTGCCCCGTGGGCAGTGTTTGTGCATTTTCCACCACCCACTGAAAAGGCCGTGCCAAGGAGGAAAAGTTCGGGCACATTTAGAATCTCTACTTAACTCTCAATAACCTTTGATTGTGTTTCACGCGAATTGTGGCTTTTTTAATGGAGAAAACACGCAATCAATTCGGCAGCAAAATTCTAGTTTGTGAGTGATTTTCAATTTTCACTTATTTTATCTAAACAACAAAAGCTATCCTGTGCAAATTTTCGTCAATTGTAGTCCTTAAGGACTACAAACATTGTGTGAAGACCAGGAATTTATTCATGTAAAAATCTCTGAGAAAATTAAGAAATCTGAAACTGCCCCAATCTGAAGCTGCCCCATTTACCCCTAATAAAATTTGGAATAAAAAATAATTTAAAAAATTATTTTATCCAAGTAAAAATCGATTTTCTTGCTTTTTTGAGGTTATGTTTAATTAAAAAACAGATTAAATTGTCACATTTCACTGTTTTTTGGCAGATTTGAGCATTTTTGCGCGAAAAAAACTTCATATTGATTGAGAAAAAGGCTAAAAGTCAAACATAACCTCAAAAATATCACTTTAATTGCACAAAAAATGTCTCTTTGCTTTGGGTTTTTACGCGGTTTCTACTATAAATAAATATTTGCACTGAAAAAGCTTGATTTTCAACAAATTAAGGCTTTTTTTTGATAATCTGGCCTAGAAAATTGAATTTTATCGCTTTTTTATTAGGTTATGTGATAAAATATCCCTAAAACTCATCTAATTATTGTTTAAACTGAGAATTTTTCTTCTTTTTTGTCAAAATTAGGCATTTGCGCTCGAGAAAACTTAAGATTAGGTTAGAAAACAGCCTAAAAGTCAATCATAACCTCAAAAATGTTGAGAGAATTCTCTTTTTTGGGTTTTTTTGCGGTTTGTGCTCTAAAGTGGCAATTTTAACATCAAAATTTAGTTGTAGAATTTAAAAATTCGTCATTTTTTGTCATTTCCAGGCTTTAAACATATTTTTAGGCAAAATTCATAACCTCACAATTTATCCAGAATTGTTTTTCAAGCATTTTCTGCAGATTTAATTAGGAAAATCAAGCAATCATGCATTTTTAAGGGCGCTAAGAAGTGTCAGGAAGTGCCTTGGAGAATTCTCACCCATGAAATGGCGTTTAAGAAGATTGCTGACGAGCGCAGCGACTCGCAGCATTGAATAATTTCCCTCTAAAAAAATGAGTTGGGAAGCGGTTGAGTGTATTTACGTCTAATAGTTGTGGTCAATCACAGGTTTTATGCGGTGGTAAATAATCCACATATAGAAAATATCGTGCGGCATGACAAGATTGTAAAAAATCACAATTTTCTCTCTTTCTCTCCGTGCGTATTCATGGCGCTCATAGCAATTACTATTGAATAATTTAGCAGGGAGAGAAGAGAAAACTATACACGAATTGTGGGCACCGCCTTTCCCTCATTCGCCCCCCGTCCAAGGGGCAAATCACAAGGGGTGATTTTAGAGGAAACTTAATGTTCTCCTAATCAAATAATCAGATTATTTGACTAAAATAATCAAAAAATGAATATTTTCCCAAGTAAAATTGAAAAATAATCAAATTCAACAAAAAAAATTATCCAAAACGGATTCTTTTCCAAAGTGAAGTTGAAGAAAAAACACACAAATTTTGAATAAAATAATCAGAAAAAATGTGTTCCTAAAATAAAATTGCAAAATAATCAAATTCGCTAATAAAATATAAAAAAAAAATTTTATTTTCAAAAGTAAAACACAAAAAAATCAAAATAATCAAATTCTGAACTAAATAATTTAAAAAAAAATGAATTTTTTCGCAAGTAAAATTGAAAAATATTTAAAATTTGAATTAAAATCACAAATAATTTAAAAATAATCAGAATTTGTATAAAATAAACAATTTTTTATTAAAATATTCAAAAAAATAATCAAATTTTCATCAAATATTCAGAAAATAATTTAAAAATATCAAAATTTGTATAAAATAATTAACTTTTAATGAATTAAAATTCAGGAAATAATAAGGAAATATTCAAAAAATAATCAAATTTTAATGAAATATTGAGAAAATAATCAAAATTTGAGTAAAAATCACGAAATAATCGAGAAAAAAGATGGAATAATCACAAAGTTAACAGTCTCAACTTGGGGTTTTTTTTTAAGAAAAATCGTATTTCTTTATTTTTTGCCGATCTGAATCCAATGGAATATTTTAAAGATCAATCCAAAAATACATAAAACGTCAACTATCAAAAAAACGACTTTCGATAGTCTTCGATTCACCCGTCGAAATATTTATCGCATTTATTCACCGCGTGTATTTCGCCTGAAAGCCAAAAACTTTTGTTCAAAAATTGGGCAATTTGTGATGAGGAAGCGACGAGAAATCAATTAAATCTCTTCATGTGATTCCCAAACATTGAATAATGAGTTGTTTTGCCGCTGGAGACTTTCATGTCTGTATGGTTTAATATATATATATATAGATATATATAGGAAATTGCTCATGGGAAATGTTATGTTGAGAAATGCGCGTTGAGATACAAAAGGATAACTGATTTTCTCAGTAATTTGGGCACGCAATAACTTTGGAGGTAAATTCACCTCGCATGATCTGCGAGCCGCGCCATCCTGAAAAACACTCTGCCTTTGCTTCTCGCGCTCTCTGTTTTTTTCTTTGTTGGCTTCTGACCCAAGGGGGAGATATTACAGTTCAGCAGCAGTTCTTAAGAAGTGGAAGTGTTGAAAAATCTGCAATATTTCTTTCCAAATCATCCGAATTCTTTGAATGTTCTTAGATTTTCACGCAGAAACAAACGAAATAATCATTTTTCTAGGTTATGTAGACGAATTAAGAACAGATTTAGTGAATAATTCGCATTCTAGCACATAAATTCTGCTAATTCTTGGCAGAATTTAGCATTTGCAACCAATAAACAGTGCTTTTTTGATCTTTTGATGCCAAGAAATCCCTCAAATTGTGCTGAGATTGAACATAACCTCAAAAATAGTCATTTAAACTTGGAAAATGTCAATTTAGACAACTTGCTGGGCAATTTTGACTGTGAATCAGTAATTTTGAGATGTTTTTGTGATCCAGAAAGCTTTCGAACAGTTGTTTTTGACGATTTCTTGGTTATATTTTGAGGTTATGGTTGGAAAAGTTGTCCAAAAACAGCAGTTTTCAGTTGATTTTTATAGAAATATCGAATGGAAACTCAGTACAACAAAATCTTTCCCTTGAATTGGACTGTTTTGTTGCAAAAAACATTTTGAATTGTACTAAAATTCAACATAACCTTAAAAATAGTCATTTAGAAGAGCTTTTTGGACAATTTTAACTCTAAATCAGCAATTTTTACATGATTTTGTGATGTGAAAAGCTTCAAAATGGTGGTTTTGAGGATTTCTTAGTGGTATTTTTGAGGTTATGTTGGAAAAAGATGGTGAAAAACAGCGTTTTTAAGGTCATTTCTTACGATTCTTGTAGAAATATCAGATGGAAACTTAAGAGACTTCGACAATTGTGTACAGATTGAGGGCATATTATCTCCCCCTTGTTCTCTGAGCCACGAGAGAGAGAGAGAGAACTTTCTCAACATCAACCAAAGAGCGAGAGAACCGCCAAAGAAACTAAGGTATCAATTATATTTTGACAGGCGGCGGCAACGGAATTGCGGCGGCGGGACAATTGTGGACAGAGAGTTTCACTCACGAAGGCTATAATTTGATAATTGATCCAATTTCACTGTGTCTATTTGCCAGGTGAAATGCGCCATCCAATTGTGAACTTCTTTGGCTGTGGAATAATGTTAACGTTTTGCGCCCCGAAAAAACACCAAAAACAGCCCAAAAAACGGCTGATGGCTTATTAATTAAATATGTGCTAATGTGGCTTGGCTTATCGGACCCTTGCAATCTCCCGCGATCGCTCCCGGTCACCGTCCAGATGGCGCATCGCGCATCAATATTCATCGCGCGATCTTTTCGCGACCTCGCAAATCTCTTCCGGCCGCCAATGTGTTTCCCGCACACACCAAGGGGGGGAGAATTTGCCTGAAAATCTGTACACAACTTCTGCAGAATCTTCAACACTTCTTAGCGCCACCTTAAATGCATTTTCCAATGTTTATTCTTCAGAAAATGCTTGAAAAACAATTCTGACTAAATTGTGAGGTTATGAATTTTGCTTAAAAATATGTTTGAAGCCTGAAAATGACTTGAAAATGGCAAATTTTACAATGTTTCCAATAAATTTTGATGTTAAAAAAAAGAAAAAGAATTTTCGTTGACATTTTTGAGGTTATGATTGATTTTTAAGCTCTTTTCTAAACCTAAAGGGAAAAATTGTTCTGTTAAACACAAATTAGATGATTTTTTAGAGTTATTTTATGATTTTCATGTCCCAGAATTTGTTTATGGACAATTTCTATCTTGATTTTCATAGTTTAATCTTCAGGAAATGCTTGAAAAAATATCTTGATAAAATTGTGAGGTTATGAAAGTCGACTTTAGAACCTTTTTTCAACTAATTTAAATCCTTTTCAACCCTTTTTACAATTTTTCTACTGGATTGAATCGATACTAAACCGAGAAAAGAGGCTAAAATGACATTTTTGAGGTTATGTTTGTTTTTTTAAGCTTTTCTATAACCTAATCTTAAGTTCTTTCGAACGCAAATGCTAAAAATTCACAGAGAAAATAAGAAATATTTGCAGTTTCATCAGAAATTTGATGATTTTGAAGGTTATTTTATCACATAACCTAAAAACAAAGAGAATTAATTGATTTTTCAACGTAAAATAATTTAGAAAATGTTTCAATTTTGTTGAAATGGAAGCTTTTGCAGTGAAAATATTCTTTTGCAGTGAAAACTGCGAAAATAACCAAGGCAAAGAGACATTTTTCCTGCAATTTAAGTGATATTTTTGAGGTTATGTTTGACTTTAAGGCTTTTTCTCAGTCAATTTGAAGTTTTTTGCGCACAAAAATGCTCAAATCTGCCAAGAAACAGAGAAATGTGATAATTTTATCTGTTTTAAGTTAAACATAACCTCAAAAAAGCAATAAAATCGATTTTTAAGCGTTGCAAGAAGCTTATTTTGCATGGGAATCGATAAGATATCTTAGAGATTATGTTCGGAAAGGTTGTTTAAATGAAATTCTGTGAAATTGTTAGACAAAGCAGCCAATGAAGTAGAAATTTTCTGTCGTTTTTTTCCTGCTGAGGCTGTTGTATAAGATGGCGGCAGTCGCCACTCGAAGATTTAACTGAAGTAATATTGTAAAAAGGACTGAATTTGAGCTTAAATTCAATTCACTTCAATAACTTGAATTTATTCTGCGTGAAAACCAAAGGAAATCCAAAGAATTGGCACATTTTTTATCAGTAAAATAAGCACTCATAAGAGGAATATTGCAGATTATTATTATTATTATCTCTCCCTTGATCTTCATCGCGCGATCTTTTTGTGGTCTCGCAAATCTCTTCCGGCCGCCAACGTGTTTCCGGTGCACAAACACAAGCGCCATAAATCATCGCTCCGCAAGGAGAAGAGATCACTCTGGCCAATGGAGATTTGCTCCCTGGAGACGCTCTCATGTGAGGTCAACAATTAAAAGATAATTTATTAGGCTGTGAACACACAGCCGTGGAAGGCCGTGCAAGAGGCAAAAAGGTCTGCCGAAAGAAAAAGATGATAAACTAACCTTTGGTGTCCAGGAAGCGATTGGCAAACGCTCAACAATTTGGCTTGATTGTCAAACAAAGTGTTGTAGTTTTTAATTTGCCAAAAGGATTAAGAGATTTTCAGTAAGGAAGAAGAATAATAATAATTTTCATTTCATCTATTCTACAAACGAGTATATTTCTCAATATTTCATGAAAATTTGATTATTATTTAAATATTTCTTTATTATTTCCTGATTATTTCATTAAAAATTAATTATTTTATACAAATTTTTATTTTTTGTACATTTCACCAAATTTCACCAAGAACGTAAAGAACCGAAAACGGTGGATTTTTATAGATTTTCCTGCAGGAATCCTGCAGGAAATTCCACCATAATTCCTGCATGAACGAAAAGGACCGTAAATGGCGGATTTGTGTCGGATTTTCCTGCAGGAATCCTGCTGGAAATTCTACCAAAGACGTAAAAGACCTTAAACTGCGGAAACTTTTTGATTTTCCTGCAAGAATGCTGCTGGAAATTCCAATTCCATTGGCGGAATTGCGGTAGAATTCTCTCGCAAAATTCCAGCAGTAATCCGCCATGGCAAATCTCTCATCCCGGCGCTTCCAGCGTCTCAGCCACTCAGAAAAAGAGATTTTGCCTGCCGGATTCCTGGTGGAATCTTGCAAAAGGCTTCCAGGGTTTTTCGGCTTTCTAAATGAGAGATTCTGCCTTGAAGATTCCTGGTGAAATCTTGCAGGAGGATTCCAGTGCTTTTCCGGCCTTCGGGAAGAGGAATTTTGCCTACAGGATTCGTGATGGAATCCTACAGGAAGCCTCCGGCATTTGTACGGCCTTTAAAGTGAATTTGAATTCGGGATTCCTGAAGGAATCTTGCAAGATTCGTCCACCGTTTGTCTCCCCGTTTAGTGAAAAGGGATTTGGCTTTAAGGATTCTTCAGAGGAATCCCGCAGTTCATTTTCAGATGGTGGATTTGACGGTGGATTTTCCTGCAGGAATCCAGCAAAGCATAATTTGGACTCTGGAGCCAACATGATGGAAAAATCGGTGGAAAAACGTCGGATAGTGGATTGGTTTTTACTGGGTATCCTTTATCATCCTTAAGCTAAATGCCTTCCTTGGTAATATTTTCACCATATTGACTTGAGTCTCGAGGTGAGCAGAAATAATTTTGTGAAGCTATACAATGTATAAAAGGGCAGCCAATTCTTATGCATTGAATAACCTTAAAGTTAAGCAATTTTCCACCACAAAATTACAACCTTTTCACCCTTTACTGATTCTTGAAAAGAGAAAAGAAAGGAAACAAAATTTTTTGAAAGCATCCGCTGATCTTTCATTGAAGATGTTTGCGTCGTACTTTCAATCTTACAAACAATAAACGAGATTTTCAAGGGGCAAATCATAACGAAAATTTAATGTTTTCTAATCAAATAATCCAATTAGGGGTAAGTGGGGCAGCTTCAGATTCAAAATGCTGTTCCAACTTTAGGATTTTTTCTTGAAAAATCGGCTGAATATATTGAAATGATCACAACGCTCAAATAAACTCTCGTCTGTTGAGCTTCAGAAAATGCCTTTCATTGGGCATTAAAACTGATCCTTTTTCCTCTAAAAGAGGAATGAAAATAATATTGTAAATAATCTGAAACTGCCCCGCACGGGGATGTTTCGGATTGCTCTGGGGCAGCTTCAGATTTTCACTTATATTTACCTTAAATTCCATTGTGGAATTGTCGAATCGCGGACAAATGATCACTTTGAAATCTCTTCTACACACTGACACTGTTTATTTCGCTAAAAATCGCCTTTAAATTACTATTTTCGCGACTTTTCTGGACCCTTGCACGACATGAGAAATTTTATTGACGGAAAGCCATATTTCCCATATGGCAACCCCGCAAAGTGTCAAATGTGAGAACTAGCAGCGCTGCCAGTGCCGCAAATGTCCCGCTCATATTGTTTCGCGAGTTATTTTTCCTAATTCAGGAAAATTTGTTGTCTTACTTATAACAAGAAAAGGATCAGGAGGAGTAACAGGATTAATAGGTATGTGAGAACTAGAAAATGCTGAATTCATTCGTTTTGCAATAATGTTTCCTCTCTATTTACAGTGGTGAAGAAATGAAGGAATTCCATCAAAAGTTCGCCGCCGATGCCCACGACCAGAGTCCCGGACGGCACGGATACTGAAGAGCAACCGTAGCCATCAAGTGCCGCGATTGCAACAGTTTTCTTTCACGAGAAGTCTCTCTCCGCCTGCTTCCGGACAAACAGAAACATAACTTCGTAGTCACATTTGTAATTATCCGGGCTTCACGCACGCCAATTGACACTCTCCGGTGTACGCGTTCAGCCAGCTTCGAGACGACAAATACATATTGGTGATGGATCTTGGCCAGAACGCCGATGTGCAAAAGTGGTTGAAAAAGTACAAGAGCGAGCGTGAGGAGCGCACGCCGACGCGCAAGACACCGCAGAGGAAGACAGCCAAGCAGGACAATAATACCTAAGTGACGGCAAAAACGTGTCCACGTTCGAACTGGGAGTCCGTGAGGATAGCGCCGAAGAGCTAAAGATGTCACCATTTTACTCGCGTGCCTAGAGGAGCTGGAAAAGCCCTTGGCGGTAGTTCCAAGCCAGAATGAACCAGAATCTCGACCAAATGCTCTCCACGGTTCTCATGATTGCCAGCAAGAGCGGCGTGCAGCCGCGTCCGGATTTACTTAGTGGAAAAAACATGCAAGAATTCTTTTGACTTTGAGTGCTCGTGAAAATTCTGTTTCTGCCGTCCAGTCAAGTGGGTGAATTTAATAGAGAAATGTTTTTTATTAAAAAGTTCTTAATTTCCTGGTTCATCTGAAGATCTTTAGCTGTTAGATAAGACAATAAATAATTGTAAAACAAAATAGGATACCTCACAGTGAGATGAAGAGAGAGAAAAAGCATGTTATTTGTTGACTCAAAAATTGAATTGAATGAAAATTTTAAATTAAAGAATTTAGTTTTGCAAATTAAACATTTTTATTAACTATATTAAAGGGGTCTTCCTAGGCCTCCCTCTCTTCCTTTTGGGAACATCAGTTTCCACTTTTTGTTCAGTCTTCTTACGATTCTCTGGCTTCTTTTTCTTGAGCTTCGATTTCAGTCGCTCCTCCTGGATCTTTTCTTCAATTCACGCTTCTCCTCCTGGATCTTCTTCTTCAAATCCTGCTTCTCCTCCTTCATCTTCTTCTTCAAATCCTGCTTCTCCTTCTTAAGATTCCTCTTCATCACCTGCTCCTCCTTCTTCAGATTCCTCTTCATCACCTGCTCCTCCTTCTTCAGATTCCTCTTCATCACCTGCTCCTCCTTCTTCTTCATCTCTGGTGATCCAGTCAGAATCGCTGAAGACACTTGCCGGGTAAATTTTGCTGATTTCTGAACAGCCTGTGGATTCGGCAATGGCCGATGAAGCTCTACTCCGCCAAATCTTAGCTGGCTGTATGGCGGCACTGACGGGTAAGTGAGGTCCAGAGGACCGCCAATCATGGAGTGTAGCCTCTTGTTAATGTTTGGGATCTCATGAATATCTTCTCTGGCCCCTCGGCTGAAATCAAGCGCCTCGTCCTCAGATCTCATCAGAACGGAATCACTGTTCAGGTGAGGAGAAGAGTTCGATTGATCTTTGGCAATTACAAAATCCTCCAAATCACCCGGGGGAGGCGTTGATGAAATATATATATCCTCCTCAATGTCCTGTTCAGTTGGAAGTTGTTGACTACAGGGTGGCATCAGAAACGGCAAGTCGAATTCTTCATCAGTCACTGAATCACCAAAATTGATTGGACGAATATCGTCCGATGCTGTCGATGACTCAAATGGCATCTGTGGCGTCTTCGCTGCAGTGTTTCGTGAAGCATTTTCCATCGGGGATTCGATGCATTCCATTAACTTCGACCTGTCCAATGGATGCACTCCGCATTTTGCAAATCCCTTGCAGATATTGTGAGTGGAAAAGCTCTTCACGATGGAGCTTGCGGAAATACGCACAATATTGTGCAATGTGATCTTCTGTCCAGCATTTTCCGTGATCCAGTCATTAAAAGCAGTCTTGCAATAAGACTTAAATGGGCCGAACACACTGATATCCAATGGCTGAGTCTTGTGACTCGTGTGTGGCGGCAGTGTCAGCATATGAATACCATTCTCCCGACACTTCTTGATCGCATCCAGACTTGTGTGGGAAGCGTGATTGTCCAGAATGAGGAGGATGGGGTCCTCCTTGGATGGTGCGGCATGGACAAGGATGTGATCGAGCGTCTTCAAAAAGTTTTCTGTGTCCATATATGAGGATGAACTCGAGTTTTGGCTGTGAAGGCCAATCGCCCCGGACGGGGCACCCTCCATGAAGACGCTCTGAAGCCGCTTCCTTGGAAACAAATACACTGGAGGCATGTAGCCTCCAGATGCATTAACAATTCCCACGATGGACACCATTACTCCTCGCTCTCCGGACACACACTGACCGACTTGTCGGGCATTGGTCGGAGCCACAACTCTCGGCGCTTGCAGGACAGTGCTCAAGCCAGTCTCATCGAGATTCCAAATTCTGCATGGCGCAAAGGAGTGCTGCTTCAATAGAGATTCGAGGTTATCATAAAAGATACTCAGATTTTCTCTGTTGAAGCTAATATTTCTGGCCAAAGATGTATTTTCGGGTTTGCGCAGTGAAATTTGTCTGAAATAATAAAACCAAAAATCATTTAGTTGATTTAGTTTAGTGCGAATAAAGCGAATTTATTACCGATGCCTTTTGAGGAAGCCAGCGATCCAATCTCTACCTGCCTTTTTCTCCCGCTCCCAGTTTGGCGGGCATCGTCGCTGCAGAAATTTGGCGTGCTCATACGCCAACTTTTGCGTCGCCTCCAACGTGAGCCCAAAGCTCAGCTTTGAGCACACAATGAGGTATTCCTCGAGATTTCGCTCCTCATGGGACGAGAAGACTTGGCGCGACGCAAATTTGGAGATCATCCCGGTTTTTTTGAGGCCCGTTCGGGTAGGCTCAGAGGCGTCGCCCCACGCGTCGCCCATTGCCTCAATTGCTCTCTTTTTAACCGAATGCATCGTTGTGTATGGTATTCCGTACTTCTCGGAGGCGGCTTTCATCGTTAATCCCCGGAATCTGATGTCCGCGAGCGCTTCACGGATCAGCTCCTCGCTGGCTCTCAATCTTTGCGTTTTGTGCTTGTAGATCCGCATTTTCCGTTAGAGGAAATAACAAAGAGGTGACAACTTGCACCGCACACCACAATTTTGCAAGTTATTGCACTATTTTTCCACTATTTCACCACAAGGAAAATTTTGGTTCACTTCCAACTGCGGCACGAAAGTGAGGTTATGTCACATAGCGCGAATCGCTCAAGTGTTGCCACATCGAATCCGAAACTGCCCCGTGTGCAGTGTTTGTGCATTTTCCACCACCCACTGAAAAGGCCGTGATCAGGAGGAAAAGTTCGGGCATATTTAGAATCTCTACTTAATTCTCAATATCCCGTGTAAGAGTTTCACGCGAATTGTGGCTTTTTTAATGGAGAAAACACGCAATCAATTCGGCAGCAAAATTCTAGTTTGTGAGTGATTTTCAATTTTCACTTATTTTATCTAAACAACAAAAGCAATCCTGAGCAAATTTTCGTCAATTGTAGTCCTTAAGGACACAAACATTGTGTGAAGACCAGGAATTTATTCATGTAAAAATCTCTGAGAAAATTAAGAAATCTGAAGCTGCCCCAATCTGAAGCTGCCCCATTTACCCCTAAATAATAAAATTAATTGAATATTTTATTAAGTAAAAATTGCAAAATAAACAAATTTTGAATAAAATAATCCAAAAATCGATTATTTTCTGAAATAAAATTGAGAAATAATCAAATTTTGAATAAAATAATAGGAAAAAATGATTTTTTATTATTAGTAAAATTGCAAAATATTCAAATTTTGAATTTGAAAATTAAAAAAAGTTTTTTCTTCATTTTTATTATTAGTAAAAGTGCAAAATAATCAAATTCAGGAAATAATCAAAAAGATAATCCGAATTTGTATAAAAAAAATCAATTTTAAATGAAATATTCAGAAAATTGTCAAATTTTAATAAAATATTCAGAAAATAATCAGAATTTTGTATGAAATAATCAAAATTTCAAATAAATTCACAAAAAATATTCAAAAAGATTGAATTAATGCTCTCAACTGGCGATTGATTGACCCCTTTGCTGATTTTTTGACATGTCTTCTCATGAGAAAATAACCTTTGTTAAGCAATTGTCCTTTCACTTTTCCCTCTGTTTCTTTTTATTTCTTACTGCTGCTCGATGAATTAATTGTCTTGACACCTCCGGAGAGTGGTGCGTCAATCTCATCCATCTGCACACAAGTGATGGATGAGATTGTGATGGGGGTAAAAGTGGCTTCTTCAGTTGGAATTTTTGGCGGGAAAACAAGTGACTTCCTGAGATTAGCACAACAGCGAAGAGACGCCACGGAGTGTGACAAAATGGTGACAATTTAAACGTAGGCATCAATTTCTGTGCGAAAACGTGTCACTCTTTGTCATGCAACGCCGCCAAACACACCATCCATTAATTATCCAGCGAGACGAGCTTCTGTTGGCACGCCATCTTGGCCGCGGTGCCGCGGGGCGCGCGAAAGGGCGCTCCATTGGCGCACAATTGACATGGGCATGCAGAAGTGGGTCAGGGAGAGTTCTGCTTGAAGCCAAGGGGGAGATAATATGTACATAGATTTATCACATGAAATCTGTGCACTTTCACCACATCTTTTCAAATCAATCAGACAAAAAGTCGTTCTTGGACTTCTTTGAGAGAGATTTCTACATAAGATTTCCATGGAAAATCGTGGTATTATGAATGAGAAAAGAGAGAGAAAATGGCTGATATGTTTGGAAACTTTTTCTTTATGATTTAGTTAGATTTTCAACAGATATTTTTATCCCAAGGAGGAGATAATATGCCTCAAATATGTACACCACTTCCTGGACACTTTCAGCAATTTGTATGAAAAATCCTTAACACTTCCAGAACATCAGCATTGATTTTAACACACATTTTCCTTATTTACTTCACAATTTTCGGAAGTTTTTATGCTTTTCCAATGGCCTAAAAGTATCATAACCTCAAATTTAGGAGTCTTCGTTCCAAAAAGACGCCTTTTTTCCACCTTTATTGCCCTCAAAACTTAGAGAGAAAGAGTATTTGAAAAATATTTGATGTTTTCAGTAGATATTTTGATGTATTTTGTTAACATAACCTAGAAATTATCTTGAAATATCGAAAAGAATCTTTGAAAAACATCCTTTCGAAACATTTCAAAGCCAAGACAAATCGTCAATGATCTAAAATTTGCCAATTTAGAATAGAAAATTAATCAAACTGCTCCTAAAAAAGACAATTTTCTATCCTGAAACAGTTTTTTGAGGTTATGAAGCAATTTTAGGCGGAATTAACATCAGTTTTGAACTGAAAGTTTGTGATTTTTAACAAGATTTCATCATTATTGTGTCAGTAAATTGAAAATTTGTATTAATTCAAGATTATTTAGATGGCAAAGTTTGTCTTAAATTCCATAACATAACCTAGAAATATTTGAAAAACAATATTTTTCTTTAATTATTGGGTAAATTTCTTGTTGCGAGTGTCTTTTCAACAAGCGTGAATTAGAAAAGCTCCTTAAAAACTCCTTTCGTTATCAATTTCGAGGTGGTGAAGTCCTGATAAGCCGTGATTCTGACTGACCACACGTCCAGGAAGTGACTCAGGTGCAGAGATAGAGATTTCCTGCGCGAACATCACGTCTTAAAGAGAAAAAAGGACGCCACAGACCTTCCGCGAGCCGGATAAGGACTCTAAACAGGCTTCTTGGTCTCATTATAGGTAAATCAAAGACAGTTGCACAACCTCTGAGACGCTGGTGGAGAAGAAACTCACGTGGCATTTGTGCTCAAATAGATAATTCATATACAACTGGTCCTTCGAGCCGGATTAAGGCTCTGAACAGGCTTCTAATAGTTGGTCTCCATTATAGGTAATCCACAGAATCTATTTCAAGTTGCTCTTCTAAATAGTTTTTTTTTTCTTAATACAACCCTTAAATTATTCAAAAATCTTTTAAAACCCCTTCAGACTCCCTTTAGAAAAGACCTAAAATATATATAACAATATAATTATAACAAATTTTAAGAATTTCATATCTTCTTAAAGTGTTTGGTGTGATTAATCAATAGATTTCCAAATACTTCAACTTCCTAACACTTCTTTACATCAACTCCTGTGCAGAATCTGCAGATTATATCTCCTCCTTGGCCGCGGCAAGTCCAGTAGCCCTTGAGAGACGCTTCGTGATGAAAACCACCGCATAATTGGGCCCCTTTTGCGGATCCTTCCGAGAAGAATTTGCCCACAAGATTGAATTTATTAGTCGTGGCGCCATTTCGTCAAGGTAAAACCCATCATTTCGCGGGGCGCAGCGTTTGACAAAAGTCCAACACCGCGAAGCCATATTTCATTTAATTAGGAGTCCATTGTGTTTTTGTCCACGCACGCACGCACGCAATAGACGGATTTCGGGTGGGTTTTTGTTCGTCAATTGCGCCAGAGAAAGTGCGCGCGCTCAGCAATTGACATTTTTGCCTTCTTATGGGAAAGTTTTCTCTTCTTCCTATTTCCCAAGGGAGAGTTAATACGGCAAAACAGTGTACAAAACACTTTCAAAACACTTCAACAATTGCCTCGGCAGAATCTTCAAACACTTCCACAGACACTTCTTGGCACTCTTAACAATTCATTTTCCGAGAAATCACCGAGAAAAGAGGTTAAAATGACATTTTTGAGGTTATGTTTGACTTTTAGGCTTTTTCTCAATCAATATGAAGTTTTTTGCGCACAAAAATGCTCAAATCTGCCAAGAAATAGAGAAATTTTGACAATTTAATCTGTTTTTCAATTAAACATAACTTCAAAAAAGCAATTAAATTGATTTTTAAGCAAAATTTAGTTGGAAAATGACTCAATTTGGTTGAAATTGAAGCTTTTTCAGTGCAAATTTTATAAAATATTTTGTCACTTTCACTTCTTAACACTTCCTCTCAAGCTGTACACCACTTCCGACCATAATATCTCCCCCTTGCTTATTTTTCCCTTCGTGTGTGAGATTTGAAAAGGCATAAATTAGATGAAAGTTTTGGTGGAAATGTTGAGGAATTTTAATGATATTCAAGTGCTGTGGAAGTTATGCTTGGCATAAATTCACTGTTCTTTTTCTTTTTTCTCTCTCGCAAGATTACGTTAAGAAAAAAAGATAAAGTATTGCTGCTTTTATTGCAAAACTGTAAATAAATTTACTCAGTGAATTCATTGATCTTTATGACCTGCAATCAACCTTTCTTGATTTGCTCAGACAATGTTGAATTCTCTTCTTTCTCCCTCTTCAAAATCACCGAATTGACCTGTGCGAAACACGCAGCAAAAATCAAATGTCGCAGAATCGAATAAAATGACACGAGGGAGGCTAAATATGACGAAATCTAACGAAAAAAGGGGGGTCGTTTTTTTATTTCCATCTGTTTGTCGGTCGGTCCCTCGTAAATGAACTTCTGTAGCGCTTAAATGGTAATCGGACCTTTCCGTCCGCCATTTTGAAAATCCCAAAAAAACATTTTACTCGATTGTTCAGCCTCTATGTCATGGATCGGCTTCAAATTTTAATATGTTATAGCTAGCCTCAAGACCTTTCCAACGAACCACCACCTAAGAACCTAGGACCTTCCAGACCCCAGATATTCAGGATCAAAATTTGAAACTTTAAACAGCTACAGCTCCGCTTCTAATCATCCGATCTGAATAATTTAAAGCTCATTAGAAAGATCTCATAAAATTCAATCTTTTATCCAAACATCATAACTTGATATAGCTACCGCTAGAGGCGCTAAAGACAAAAAAGCCATTTTTGAAATCTCGAAATCAAATAACTCGAAAACCAGACTGTGAATTTTCTTGAAATCTTAGTATGTTATAGCTGAGATTGAGACCTTTCCAACGATACCTTACTTGTAAGGCTTGATGTTTTGAGAGCGGAGATATAAAAGGTCAAAGTTCACACTTTTACCAGTCAATATCTCTGGCTGTTTATCAACCGATTTTGATCAAATCTTCACCAAAAGACGTGTCTCGACGTCCTTTAGTAGGCTTATAGACCACAGAACATTAATCTCCTGACGTCAAACCGACTGACGCCATATTAAAAAAAAAACTTTGAACGCCTGTATCTCGGCAAATCTGTTATGCATTTTGATGGGAATTTAGTATGTTGTAGTCCAGGTTAGGACGTCTCTAAAAACAGGTTATAGTTTTTTGTGGATGCATTAGAACCGGAGTTATGACGGTTTAAAGTTTTTAATCTTAAATACGCTCTAACTTCGGTTCTTTTTACCCGATCATTACGATTTTGGGCTCGTTGGAAAGCTCTTGCAGAACTCTACAACAATTTAGAACAATAGAAGTTCATTTGACTACCGCCAGAGGCGATAATGTCAGTGATGGTATTTTTTAAGTTTTTAGGTTGATAATTTAACCGTAAGTTTGTTTGAAAAATTATTTTTTATTTATCTATTTGATAGTTCAGTTTGAAAGACTTCCAAAATGGGGTTAAACTGTCTTGTCACTGCCATAGAACCGGAGTTTTGGCGGTTTGAAATTGTTCTATTAAAACAGAGTTTGCGCCCAGCTGATCATAAGTCTTTTCTTACAACATGTTATTGATTTGTTGTATTTTGGCCAATTGCAGCCTGTAAATTTGACTTTGCATGTAAAGTGCAACTTTTGGCATATGTTTAATTAATTCAGGAATGCACAGAGAGAGAGAGAGAGAGTGTCGTAAAAGATGCTCACGATGATGAAGGTTCACGTTCAAAAATAAACTGCCTTATTTATGGTCAGTTAAAAATTGCCCCCAAATGACTCTTGATCACTTGGCGAATCGTCCAGATTTGCGAACCCCGTGAAGAATCGTAAAAGTTGTGTCTTGGACGATGAGATTGCCAGAGAGAGAGAAGACGAAACACTGTTGCCCAACGACGTCTAATCAAAGCACAACTTATGGCAACATTGTTCGTCCGCCTTTAATTTACGATTAGTCCACGCGATGATGTACAATAAACTGCACTTTGTGATTGGAATTGTGCAGAAATTGCATTGACGAGGGCAATTAAAAAATTTTTGTCGTAACTTCCAAACAGTTCTTCAGCCATCCAAAGGGGACAATCAATTGCGCAAGTTGAGACCATTAACACAAATAAATTGTGATTTTAATGCAATGTTTTATTATTTCATACAAATTCTGATTGTTTTTTGATTATTTTCTGAATATTCGATTGAAATTTTATTATTTTAATGCAATGTTTTATTATTTCATACAAATTCTGATTGTTTTTTGATTATTTTCTGAATATTTGATTGAAATTAGACAATTTTTTGAATAATTTTTGATTATTTCTTTAATATTTGATTTAAAATTGATTATTTCATACAAATTCTGATTGTTTTTTTTTATTATTTTCTGAATATTTGATTGAAATTTTTTTATTTTTGAATTTTTTTAAATTATTTTCTTAATATTTGATTTAAACTTGATTATTTCATACAAAATTCTGATTGTTTTTTGATTATTTTCTGAATATTTCATTGAAATTTGATTATTTTTTGAATACTTTTCAATTGTTCTTGGGAAAAAATAATTTTTTTGAATATTTTATTCAAATTTAATTTTTTTTTCAATTTTACTTGGAAAAATAATCATTTTTTGATTATTTTATTCAAATTTTTATTATATTTTTCAATTTTAGTTTTGGAAATTAATTTTTTTTTTCAATTTCACTTTGGAAAATAATTTTTTTTATTTTTTATTCAAAATTTTTATTATATTTTTCAATTTTATTTCAGAAAATAATCAATATTTTTTTTAAATTGATTATTTTGCAATTTTACTTCAGAAAAACACATTTTATTTTATTATTCTATTCAAAAATTGAAGATTTTTCAATTTTAAAGGGAAAAATAATTTTTTTTTTAAATTTTTAATTCAAAATTTGATTTTTTTGCAATTCTACTAATGATAAAAATTTTAAAAATCATTTTTTCATAATTTTTATTCAAAATTTGATTATTTTGCAATTTTACTAGGGGTAAGTGGGGCAGCTTCAGATTCAAAATGCTGTTCCAACTTTAGGATTTTTTCTTGAAAAATCGGCTGAATATATTGAAATGATCACAACGCTCAAATAAACTCTCGTCTATTGAGCTTCAGAAAATGCCTTTTATTGAGCATTAAAACTGATCCTTTTTCCTCTGAAGGAGATTAAAAATAATATTGTAAATTATCTGAAACTGCCCCGCACGGGGATGTTTCGGATTGCTCTGGGGCAGTTTCAGATTTTCACTGATATTTACCTTAAATTCCATTGTGGAATTGTTGAATCGCGAACAAATGATCACTTTGGTTTCTAATCTACACACTGACACTGTTTAATTCCCTAAGAATCGCCTTTAAAGTAATATTTTCGCGACTTTTCTGGACCCTTGCACGCACTGTCAAAATGTCTGAGCGAAAAGCAAGTTGCCCGTCATTTTTCCTGTGTCGCAACGCCACCATGCGTGAGTGGTGGCAACTTCAGTGCCACCACAAATCAAATCAATGCAAATCAGTGATTTTCGCGTGTATTTTCTCACTTTTCAACTAAGAAGTCGTTTAACGTGATGAAGCAATGCAGCACAGAACGGCACTTTGTGAAAAATCTTCAATATTTGCCACAAGAAAATTTCGACCGTGATGTTGCGTCAGACTGTCAGAGCGCGCTGTTGTCAGTCCGTGGCGATCCGAAACTGCCCCGTGTGCAGTGTTTGTGCATTTTCCACCACCCACTGAAAAGGCCGTGATCAGGAGGAAAAGTTCGGGCACATTTAGAATCTCTACTTAATTCTCAATAACCTTTGATTGTGTTTCACGCGAATTGTGGCTTTTTTAATGGAGAAAACACGCAATCAATTCGGCAGCAAAATTCTAGTTTGTGAGTGAATTTCAATTTTCACTTATTTTATCTAAACAGTAAAGGCGATCCTGTGCAAATTTTCGTCAATTGTAGTCCTTAAGGACTACAAACATTGTGTGAAGACCAGGAATTTATTCATGCAAAAATCTCTGAGAAAATTAAGAAATCTGAAACTGCCCCAATCTGAAGCTGCCCCATTTACCCCTAATAAAAAAATATTTTTTCCTATTCTTTAATTCAGAATTTGATTAATTGATCATTTTCACTTCAGAAAATAATCTTTTTTTTCCTTTTTCCTCAAACAATTGATTGTTTGATTAGAGAAACATGAAGTTTCCTCAGAAGTCGTCTTGTGATTTGCCCCTTGGCGAGCATTGATTCTGCGGCGTTGGAGATTTGGTGTGTTTGTGTGTCTTTTTCGCGTCAACAATGTTGTTGGCGAGGCGATTGCGCCCATAAATCTCTGAGCAGAGCCTAACAAAATTGATTATGCACATAAAATATCCCATAAATGCTAACTATTAAAATGCACATCCAACTCTGCAAGACACGCAGACTTTTTACCTCCGCGGACAGTCAATTCGGCCGCTGATCCTCCGCAGTCACTTCGCCATGGCAAATTGATTTCCAACACTCTCACGCGGAGAAATACTGCCCGGCAGAAGATTTCTCTGAAGACACCAAGGGAAAGACAGTGCGAAGATGGACATCGAGTAGACCATCGGAGAGGAATTCTAAGAGAGTGTTAGAATTGAACAATGGATGCATGAGGATTACAGGAAGACTGACCAAGGGAAGAGAGACGTTGATATACAAGAACTGATTTAAAAAATATAACATTGAAAATATTAATAATACAAATAAAAAAAATCCATTTTTTTCAGTAAAATTAGAAGAAAAAATTGAAAAATATTCAAATTCCTAAATGAAATAATAAAAAAAGATTAGTTTCCCAAGTAAAATTAAAAAATAATCAAATTCTGAATAAAATAATGAAGGAAATATTTATTTTCTCAAGTAAAATTGAAGAAAAAAATCTAATTTTGAATAAGAATACCTAAATTGATTTTTCTAGGCAAAATTATTTTTTTAAATGTCTTAATTTGTTCACATTGAAGTTTTTGCAGTGCAAATATTTATTTATTATCTCCCCCTTTGGGAAGACACTCGTTCTGGTCCACTTGTCCATCAGCACCGAAGGAGCTGCTGAAGAGGCTGAAGAACAGAAATGATGGACAGAGTGACATTGGCACGCCATCAAGGCGTACAAAACCAACGAATTTGGATAATCGGAAATTCGATATGGGTTTGCTCAGGAACAACGCGAGGCTTGTCAGTCGCGTCCGCGGGGGAGCTTCTCAGTGTGTCCATCGCGAGACTCCCGCGCCACCCAGCACTCGTCAACCCGGTGGTCGTTTGGGCATAAGTCTATGACATGTACCAGTCTCAGTCCTTTAGACATGGCATCGGACTGTCTACAAGTCTTCAATACATGCATATTTTCGAGGTGCGTTTTTTGAAGGATTTTCAATGGACTTTAATTATTTGTGATTGTAATTCAAATTTTGATTATTTTTCAATTTTTCTTGAGAAAAAATTCATTTTTTTTTAATTATTTAGTTCAGAATTTGATTATTTTGATTTTTTTTTATTTTACTTTGGAAAATTTTTTTTTGATACTTTATTTAGAACTTGATTTTTTTTAAATGTTTTACTTTGGAAAATAATCATTTTTGGATATTTTTTTAATTTGATTATTTTTCAATTTTATTTGAGAAAATATTTATTTTTTTATTTTTAATTCAAAATTTGGTTATTTTGATTTTTTTTGTAATTTTTTTGGGAAATAATAATTTTTGTCCATTTATTCTTCAATTTGTGTTTGAGAAAATATTAATTCTTTTACTATTTTATTCAGAATTTGATTATTTTGTTGTTTTTTTGTGATTTTACTCAAGAAAAAAAATCTTTTTTTGGTTTTTTATTTAAAATTAGATTTTTTTTGCAATTTCAGTTGAGAAAATAATCTTTTTTTTATTATTTAAACCATAATTTGATTTTTTTTCAATTTTTTCGTGGGAAAATAATCATTTTTTGATTATTTTACTCAAATAATTGATGGACGAGAAAGTGCCGCCCCAGAAGAGTAGACCATATCCTGAGTCTGGACTCATCCAGGGCGAAGTAGAAGGCTCTTAACAAGCGCAGGAGTACAGGAAACGCGGTTTAGCGTCGGCCCAGGAGTGGAGAAGAGTCTCACCTGCGATTCCCGCGGTGTCCGGACAGCTAATTGTCAAACGTGGCCTCTTATTTACATTGCGTTGACAGCTTCACTGTCACCTTCCGTGTCACAACTGCCCGCTCGAAGCGCCATCTAACGTTGGATAGCTGAAATGTGCATCATTCATTTATTTCCGAAATACATTCATCCCTCACAGTGCATTCCCTCGGCCAATGGCAACAATACCAAAGTTCTGAGACATTCTCCTAGGACAAGTCTCTATGAAGTGGCACTGAATTGTCCGCGAACTCCCATAAGACAGAGAGTATAAGATCGACATCCTCAGGCCCCGGTGTTTTCATCCTACAATATGTGCAATGGTAAGTCTGTAACCTTTTAATACCCGAAGTCATCAGAGACACTGTGACAAGTCAATGGACATTCACGAATATGTCATATGCCAACGACCATCGGGATATAAAGACACACTCGCGCATTTTGTTTCTTTGCAGCACGTTTATTTTTATCCATTTATCTGTCATCGAAGAATTTCCATGTTTTCAAACATTGAAAAAAGGTGTTTCGACTTTACAACACATTATGACGTTTCTCTTTTCACTTGGTTAATTGACAAAAATTAATTTGGTCGTGAAGAATTTGTTAACAAGAAGTGGTTTTTATTTTTTTTTCTTTCTTTCTTTCTAAATTCAAAATGACGTGCTAAACTGGCGTTTTTTTTTCATCTTCTTCTTTTTCTATATCATCGTATTTTTTTTGTTGTTGTTAAAGCTCTCGAAGGAGTCTTGTTTTTGTCATATATATAGTTTTTTTTTATTTAACATTATCTGCACGTGAGAAATTAAAGCTTCTTAGAATCAAGGGGGAGATAATATGGTTAATCAGTGTACAATATTTCCTGACATTTCCACAAATTCCGAGAAAAATTCACTCTAACAGTGCTTAAAACATCCCAGTAAAAACAGCCACGATGGAAAACCGCGGGATTCCCACCGGTCGCGGTCTCTTGTTCCTCAATGGATTTTTGACGGAAACTTCCCTCGGGATTCCCGCAGATTTTTCCATACACAAATTTGTATTGAGCCTGTCCGCGGATATCAACTGGTTTTTCAATGGGGACTCCTGCAGGGAAGTCAATGGTTATTCCACACCTCTTAAGCCCGAAAAAGAAACCTCTTTGGCCTCTTTTCAATGGTTTTTCAGTGGACTTTCCTGCAGGAATCCCACAGGAAAGTCCATTGAAAATCCTTCAGGGATGAACAGGACCCATAACGATGGATAATCGATGGACAGCGGATTGTGTTTTTACTGGGATCCGTTATCCGCCGTTTTTCCACCGATTTTTCCGTCATGTTGCCTCCAGAGCCCAAATTATGATTTTCTGGATTCCTGCAGGAAAATCCACCGTCAAATCCACCATGTGAAAATGACGGAGTTCACATTGCGGGATTCCACTTAAGAATCCTTAAAGCCAAATCCCTTTTCACTAAACTGAAGGACAAACGGTGGAGGGATCTTGCAAGATTCCTTCAGGAATCTCGAATTAAAATTCCTTTACTTTAAAGGCCGTACAAATGCCGGAGACATCCTGCAAGATTTCACCACGAATCCTGCAGGCAAAATCCCTCTTTCTGAGTGGCTGAGACGCTGGAAGCGCCGGAACGAATGATTTGCCATGACGGATTATTGCTGGAATCTTGCGAGAGAATTCCACCGCAATTCCGGTATCTTCTTTCTCAAATACCGGAATCGCGGTGGAATTCTCCCGCAAGATTCCTCCACTTTTCCGCTATTTGAGATGAGAACGGTGAAAACGCGGCATTCCTGCAGGATTCCTGCAGAAAAATCCGGCACAAATCCGACATTTACGGTCCTTTTGGCCATTGCTGGAATTTCAACGGATCATCTTGCGTGATTCTGGCAAGGAAATCCGGTAAAATTCCGCCATTGTCCTTGCTGGAGTGTCAACGCGATTTTCCTCTAAAATTCATAAATAATAATAAATAGCGGAATCATCCGGTGAACATATTGTGGAATTCCGCGTATTTTTTCCGCGAACAGCGGATTTTTGGTGGAAGATTCCGCTGCGGAAAACAGGGTGTTTTCAATGCTCCATAACATTGTCACAACTAAATTTTCAAACCTTTCCCAACGGTTATATGACCGTCATAAGACGGTTTGGTGTCGCTTGGGTTGTACACCACTTCTGACCATAATATCTCCCCCTTTTTGCTTAGGACAAATGTAATAAACCATGACTTATAATATCGATTCCATTTCATGCGTAACTCTTTCATTTCTTTCCTTTTTTTGCATTTATCAGTGAACTTTTCAGCATTTCGATAAAATATCAAATGATGAAAAAATATATTCGAGTATCACATATTTTTGCAATTAATTGAAAAGTCTAAAATACTCCACTAAATATGTATATATTTCTTCTCTAGAGAGACTTTTTTTTTTCTTTCTTCTTCTTCATATAGAAAAATTATATATGCTGGTGTTTCAAATGTATGAAACCATACAGGTTTTCGAGGAAATATATCTCTTTTCTTTTGGCCCATTTACATTTAACACTGAGTATTTTAATATGTTTTATTTTCTCTCTCTTTCTCTCCTATTTTCCAAACACGAAAGAAGAGTTCTTGAGATGATTGTGGGAAAAGACAAGGGGCAAATCATAAGGCGATTTTTCAATTTTGATCAATTTATTTGAGTAAAATAATCAAAAAATGAATTTTTTCTCAAGTATATTATTATAAATAATAAAAAATGATTATTTTTCAAAGTAAAATTGAAAAATAAATTGAAATTTTAAATAAGAAATAATTTAAAAATGATTTTTTCCCAAGAAAGGTTGAAAAAAATAATCAAATTTTGAATAAAATATATAAAAAAAAAGATTATTTTCCCAATTTAAATTGAAAAATAATCAAATTTTGTATAAAAAATAATTTTAAAATTGATTTTCCCAACTAAAATTGAAAAATAATGAAATTTGGAATAAAATAATTGTAAAAAAATGTTTATTTTCTTAATTACAATTTAAAAAAAATTAATATTCTGAATAAAATAATTTAAAAGATGATTATTTTTAGCAGTAAAATTGAAAAATAATCAAAATAATCGATTTCTGAATAAAATAATTTAATAAAATGTTAATTTTCCCAATTAAAATTGAAAAATAATCCAAAAAATCAAATTCTGAATAAAATAATTTTTTTAAATCTTTTTTTTTCCAATTAAAATTGAAAAATAATCAAATTCTGAATAAAATAATTTTTTAAAATCTTTTTTTTCCCAATTAAAATTGAAAAATAATCAGAATTTGCATAAAATATTAAATTTGAATAATAAATATTCAGAAAATAATCATAATCTTGTATGAAATATTCCAAATTTGACTAAAAATCACAAATAATCACAAAGTCAATGATCTCAAATCGCCATTGATTGCCCCCTCGGGGAAAAGAAGGGAGTTTTTTCTTCTCTCATTTGCTTTTTATCTTCGAGGCAAAGTGACATGAATAAATGCTCAACATCTATAGGATTGATTTAACATCTTTTTTTTTTGTCCAATAAATATCTTATCAATATGTTTTTTAATCTTATTATCTATATAGTATAAGTGAAAGTTAACAATAAAGTATTTCCACAGGTTTCTTTTTTCTTTTTTTCATTCGAATCTTAACAATGAGTCCATTAAATATATATTTAGAGTTACCATGCGACAGCATTTCATTATGATTTTGATCCCAAATTTGTTTCTTTTCATCAATTATTTCTTATTATTATTCTTTGAACAATTATAACATCAATAAATAGATTTTGAGAGCAAAAATTGTCTTTTGCGCTCAGTTGCGTCAGATTCACGTCTCGGCTGTACTAAAAGAAACAGAAACACTTCAACGCACACTGTGATGTGGTGTGTGTCTCGACTTTGAGGACGGTAAGGAAGATTCGTGCGAATCAAGAGGGAAATAATATGACAAAATCACACC
>NW_026776150.1:0-689 GCF_947086385.1 Phlebotomus argentipes
CTCGCATTGGCAATCGGCTAAGCGTTTCTGCCGCTCCTGAGCCAGAGAAACCACGCGGAAAGTAAAAATGTGAGGAAACATGAATTTTCTCAAGCCCAATTGAGATCCTCGATGGCCCATTTTCTTATATCTCAGAAAATTGAACTCAAATACTGATCACTTTGTTGATTGTCTCATCTTATGTTGATTTGCCACTCGCATTGGCAATCGGCTAAGCGTTTCTGCCGCTCCTGAGCCAGAGAAACCACGCGGAAAGTAAAAATGTGAGGAAACATGAATTTTCTCAAGCCCAATTGAGATCCTCGATGGCCCATTTTCTTATATCTCAGAAAATTGAACTCAAATACTGATCACTTTGTTGATTGTCTCATCTCATGTTGATTTGCCACTCGCATTGGCAATCGGCTAAGCGTTTCTGCCGCTCCTGAGCCAGAGAAACCACGCGGAAAGTAAAAATGTGAGGAAACATGAATTTTCTCAAGCCCAATTGAGATCCTCGATGGCCCATTTTCTTATATCTCAGAAAATTGACCTCAAATACTGGTCACTTTGTTGATTGTCTCATCTCATGTTGATTTGCCACTCGCATTGGCAATCGGCTAAGCGTTTCTGCCGCTCCTGAGCCAGAGAAACCACGCGGAAAGTAAAAATGTGAGGAAACATGAATTTTCTCAAGCCCAATTGAGATC
>NW_026776152.1:0-72014 GCF_947086385.1 Phlebotomus argentipes
TGTCTCACTTCGTAAATGTCAACTAACACAAACGAACTGACATTTGCCGTACACGGTTTTACTGCTTCGCAAGGGGGTTTGGGGGAGCCTTTGTACAATCTGATGAGACTTCGCACTGGCTTGGCGACAATGCGAGTGTTGAGAGATAGAAGAAATCCACTTACCTTGCTCCACATTTCCCTCCCGCACAAGGACTGTAACGTCATTGTAACATCATCTCCCGATCACAAGGTACGAATGGAGATGCTTTATCGCGATGACTGCAATTCTTGTGGGCTGCTGTCGCTGCAGAGTTTCCGAGACGGAGACCGGAAAGGAGAAATTGTTAGTGGCTGAAGTGCAAGAGACTGCCAACTTGATGGTGAGTGGGCAAAAGGACTGAATAGCATAATAAATTCTAGTAAATTGCTATTGAGAAAGCATCATTCACGGAATTCGACTACAAATCACAGTAATAGATTTCATTGAACATTCCCCAAAACAAATTTTATTTTGCGCTTTCCTGGCTAAAAGGTCTGATTGGAGGGTGAAGGAAAATTGAAGAGAATTAGGGTGAGAGTGCTTCACTACAGAATCAACCAGCACAGAGCAAGTAAAAAAGATAAGGCGGCGAGTAGAAGATTCTACAAGATTTTTAATGTGAACAAATTCGAGATAAGATAGTGGCTCAAGGCGGATGCTAGAGCAGAAAAAAAATCACTACAGACTGAGGAAAGAATGACCAAAAGAGAAAAGAATTATTGGTAGCAACAGGCACTGAGGAGAACTTTCCGGATTATGAATAGCAACCGAAATTTATATACAGAGCATCTTTTTCATCTCGTGACCTTTTTATTTATTCTCTTCTTGCTTTCCATCATATCAAATCACCACAATTATTTATCCATTGGTTAGTTTGTGTTTTTTATTTAATATTCTGCATTGCAACTGAACAAGTTTGAGTTAAATCTTCAAGTTTAAGTATCAATTTTAGCAAATTCAACCTTCGAAATATAGCTAGAACATCGTGCAAAATTATACCAGAAAACTGAAATTAGTGACAAAGTCTAGCTAGGGAAACTTCTATTGTAATCTTCTACAAAAGACAGACAACTCAGGATGATGAAAAATATGTACTATATCTCAACTGTTCACAAAATGTAATGAGAAGACTGTCACGGCACACAGACGACTTTCGCGAAAATCTATTTTCCCAGGCTTTTATACTGTGGTCGAGACGCGAAAATGGGGAGGGGGTTTGGAGGGGTGGCATTTTCCTGTCACAGATTTTACTGAGACAAGCATAGTGGATGCAGAGTTGCGCAGATAAACACGCTCTCCTCCAGCAAATTGGGGTGAATGAGTTTCCTCAAAACACTGCGATTTTCTTTTCCAAAGCTTTTCAGTTTAATTCTTCAGCAGATCAAAATCAAAATAAGGAAAGTTGAAAGAATATTCAAAGATTATCCCATAGTGAAACCACATGAGTAGGCGTTACGCTTTGCAATATTTCTCTTTTATAAATTCACTGTTAGAAGTATAAGAGTGAATGAATCACGTAATTTATCTCACATTTTCTATAAGATTTGAAAAAAATATTATAGTTGGTCTCAGTGTATTCTGAAGGAACAGTGAAACACCCTGCATTGTGCCATGCAGCATCACAGCCTCCCCTCCGAGATGTGGCAGGAAAAGGCGGAGAGGGACGACCATAGTGTCTGGATGCTGGCACGATGAAATAGTGTTGAGCTCGTCAGAGAAGAGGAGTCATGAAGGAAAGGTATGATATTGGAGCGATGGAGCAACACTCTCCTAGTATAAGGAAATATCATCAATTTTGTATAGCTAAAGGTATAACATCTTCTTTCACAAATAGGAATGAAACATACACTGGATACTAGGAGCGGTGTATAGGTAGGCTCTTCGGCATTACAAATGGCAGTGGGGGTGGGTGGGAAAGAGAGAGCGTTGGGCTGGAGGGAGAGCGAGATAGAAGGGTGAAGCCAGTCCGCAGAAGAGAGTTCTGAGGGTTTGAGCAGTGGCATTATATTTGTGTTCAGTAAACTTTAGCTGTTTGGAATTTTACTAAATTCCTTTTATAGCAACTACAATACGTTTCTGTTGTATTATTTGGTTTGTAAATTTAAAAATTTCGAGGCTTTTCGCTGTGGGGGTAGAAATCCCGCACTATTCCGCACACAACAATTACACTTTGTATATGTACATCTCAGACTGGTGGATTGAGATTGGCAATGGTTTGGGGCGTAAAAGTTTCTTGGTAAACTGCTATTTAAAATACTATACTTTTCGTGCGGAAAACGTCGAAAACGAAGCAAGAGACGAGGAGGAAACTATATCAAAATCAATTCAGTCTGGGGAAAAAGAAATATTATATAGAGCACATGGAGTGGAGAATACTCGAGTAAAATAGAATTATGTTGCAATCATCTCGAGTGGAAAATTTGTGGTCAATAGCAAATTCCCATGAAGTATTATCATTACCATCTCATTTCTCTGGCTGTATAGGACTTTCCACGGTATGTTATTCTACATGGGGAAGTGAATAGGAGATTCACAATTACGGAGAGAAATTAACTTTCTTTTCATATGTCCCAAACAGTTGAGATTTTGCTGGGCTTCATGTATCCAGAATCTTTTGTAATTTTCCGGCCAAATGGGGTAACATTTCAACGACAGGCGGGGAATAAAAAAAGAGTGTCTCGTGAGCAAACAACAAATCTATAAAAATCACATGGAGCATCATAAGTTGCACACGAGGGTGTTATTTGTGCACATATGCGCCTCTCTTATGAAAGATCCCGAGTCGCTTTCCTTCACCCGCAATCCCCACACCCAGCGTTGGTCGTTGAGGTTGACTGATATCAATTTATCCACAGCATCACCGTGCCTCTTCACTTTATTTATGAGTGTCATCCTTGTTCTTTTCTCAAGTCAAACCTCGTACGTCGGAACTCACCTCGTAAAATTGATCCCGTCTAATGAAATTCGAAATCTTCCAGCCCCAGAGTCGTATAATACAACTTCAACCTCGGGCCCACCCATCAACTCCCACCGCCAAGGATCTCACTACACATATGCCAAGGTTGTTGGCGCAGTCGGCACATACATAACACTCACCGCCCGTGTTGATGATACCATTGTGACGCGGGGCGGCGGATGTGGGCACATGCAGCCTCCTAGACAAATTCACATTCTTCCCAACTGCCATTAAATCTTTCTTCTCTAATTTAATCCGGAAAATTTTTATAATACAATTTCCACTTGACGACGGAAGATATGCTATTCTTTCTTCAAACCTATTTCTACGTAGGTACGTCATTTTGAGGATTGAAAGCAAATTTAATCAAGTGACATCAATTAGATTTTAAAAAAAATCATACAATTAGAAGAATAAAATAGAGCAGGCTTCGCAAAGTTCAATTATCAGCAGACAATTTAAATTTTTGAAAGAATCGCCCTTATACTTTAATTGTTGAAATCATAGAAATCATTTCTTGTTATATTATTGAGAAAACATGACTGTTTTAATTTAGAAGAATGCCCAAGTACGTCTACAACATGTTGAGACGACAGAAATCTACTTTAGTACTTTGTACTATACTGAATCGACAATAGGAGTAGAGAGAGAAAGCTTCTGTACAGGCGCTAGAATGCAAGAAAGGTCCCATATATTTTGACATTTTATTTCCTAGTCATGGAACAGACTCTCTTGCACTCTCTCGGCTCTAATATTATGAATACACAATAAATGGTAAATTTTTAATTATTAATTTTTTAAAATTTTTGTCTGGCTGGAATTTTCAATTATTAATTCCGCATCCCCTCTTCAGAAGTGGCGGCACATTTTTCCATATGTTGCTTGAAGTTCTGCCATGGGTGAAAATCACCGGAAAATTCCTCAACCCCATACTTTCCATATATGTGTGTGGCTTTTCTTTGATAGCCACACACATCGCCTGATGAGAAGCTGAAAGAGGGCAAGGGTGAGAATATGTTTTAATAAAGCAAAACATATCTCCGTGTGTTCTTCTCGTGATGCTGTTGCCTGGGCTGAATATAGGTAATTGTGTGTGTGATTGTACATTGCATGGTATGTGGTGAAATGTAATTCTTATAATTTGAAATTACATTGATTTTCGTGATTTTCCTTCACACTTTCGGGTGTGCATGAAATGGAAATGCGGCATTCCTGGAGAAGGCGATAGAGTGAGGAAGGATGGGTGTCGAGAACGGCTTTGGCACCGGCTGAATATCCCGGAGTCAATATCCAGCCATAAAACTCGGCATCTGCCACACCTCCGGGTCTATTGACTCCTTTGCGATCGGAGAAGCAAAACAACAAAGTTATAAAAATGAAATCCGAAGAGATGCCGCTAAACTCCTGCACTGGGATTTGCTTTCCATCTGCCACGGATTACCGGGGTACCCGAAATGCCACCCAGACCGACAACCCACACAGTGCTTACGAGGAGATCTTCAGGTAATGTATAGTTTTTCCGCTGTTATTTGTTCGGGGATTAAACTGTGGGGAGAGAGGTGGTTCGATAGATTTTGCGCCGGAAGATGCCAATGATGCCGAAATCCAAAATTAAGAATCATATCCCAAACTATCATGTGCCATTTTTTCCTATTTTCACACCTCTCCGCCAAACCCACACAGAAATGGCCCGATTCACCCCTTATCGCCGGATGCCAATCGGTGATTGCTAATAGAAATTCCCACATGAAGCTCCCACTCTGGCTGTTTACACTGTGGCGGCATCCACAGTATCTATCTCTTCAGCTGCTGCATCGGAATTAATTTTTTCCGTTCAGCGCCAATTTCTTATCTCGTACGCGTGAATTTAGATATGTGGCATTAATTCTCGACTGGATCTGCTCAGCTTCACGAGCGAGAGTCGTGACTTTTTGGCGCAACTCACAAATTTATTGTGTCACATGCCATTCAAGGCGCATATAAACGACATGTGAAGTCCCCAGCTTCGGCGTCGTCGCCATCAGCCTCTCTCCATATGGCTTCGCGTCGTACCGAAGAAACCACTTAGCTAACAACGTGTAATAGTTGATAATAGCGAAAAGATTATGTTCTCCCAGGTAAACGACAGCCGTTTGCGAATCTTTATTTCACTCCCCCTCACGCTCGTACTCACACCCCGTCGCGCGGCGGGTTGTGCCTTCATATTAAATTTTATATGTATGTGCACGGCGGTGTGGGGTTAAATTGTGGCGAGGGAAAGAAAGAGGCATGAGGGTTGAATATCATATGAAGCTCCCCATGAAAGCACTGCCATAAATGTCAGCATCTTCGCTTGTCAACATTGAGACCTCTTTGATTTGTGACTAGAATTTGTATACTAGAATTCTACACTAGAATTGCTAAATTTTGGCTATTTCATTTATTTGGAGGCAGTTTTCCTCAGAGTTTTTAGTATGTAGAGAACACGGAACACAATTTGAGAATCTGTGCATTCTTCGATTCATATTTCATGAACACATTTAATTTCAAATGGAAGGAGATAAAGAAGTCAGTTAATGTGGATAAAGTTACTCTTATTAATTAATGGCATGAATAAAATTATTAAACACAATTTGACCCCCTGCTAGGGGTGGAGTCAAATGCTTCCCCGCACTTGATCTATGGCAATGAAATGAAATTATATTTTATATTTGGAAATTCGGCTGCCAAACACTTTGGAGAGCGTTGAATTGGCAAGTGAGGCTCCCAAATACAATTCTCCCACTTGCACATGGCAGTGATTGGGTAACCTCAAAAGCCATCGATTACAATATGTTAGAGTAGTAAGTCCTGGCAGATCGTCTATTCCTCTCAATCGGCATCATGTGCTGTAGGCGAAGCATAACAGCGTTTTTGCCCACCCACCGAACAGAGAGGGTGGGTTGACTCCTGTGTGTGTGGTGGATGTTTATTCAGGCGAATCGGAGTGACGTCATGTGCACGCAAATAATAAATCAAAATGTTCGACGACAAGTGTAGTAAAGCATTAGCAACTGAGGCAATTGGGAAGGTTCTCAAGACCATGTAGAACACCCGCCCAACAAATCACTGAAATTGGAGTATAACACCAAATAAGGATTAAATCCTTTGGCATAAATGTAATTAAATTAATTATCATATATCGATAAGAGGGGTGAATGGCTTAAGAGCTAACAGATTGGTTCAGGTTGTGCCACAACCCTCGCGATATTGCAGTACTTTAACCAAGGTTGACTCCTACCTAACAATTGAATAGAATTTTAATGATAAATTGAATTTCAATGCGTGATTCAGAGTTGTATGACTTTTCCTCTGCCAGCAACTCGGAAATTCATTACACAACATCCTCAAATTACACACAATCAGACCAAAATATCATTACCAAACCACCTACTCTCTAATGATGGTGTTTTTCTGCATTCAACCACATATAATAAGGCAACTCTGCGGAGCAGGAAGACTATTAATAATGCCGCGATATTTCAAATGTATTTGAATACATCGTCAGCAAGTCCTGTGCATTTCAATAATCACCCACACGTGATTTCTGCAAGTTTCCCACTCATTTTTTCCCTGGTGCAATTGAGAGATAATATTGCAAGCAACACATTTTCCCAAACCACCCCCCCCTTCCCCCGAAAACTCACAAATTGCAGTGTCTCATTTGTTGCGAGCAGAGAATGCAAAATGGTTCATATCCATGTGCGGAATCAGCAGGAAAATCGTTGAATAAGATTCATATTTGTGTACGCGGGAAATGATTCAGATATGGTGTCCTTGTGCGGCACAATGGCTATGTATATATGTAAATTAAGCAAAATTCACATATTTCGTACAATATATCACACCCTGGAGTGGTGTGTAAATAAAATAAACTGCAAGAAACGCTATGTTAAATATTGTTCCGGGCGGGTGAGAGTATAACCTCCCCTCTCCCCCCAAAAAAAAGAGATTCCAGGAATACATATTTCACTCCTTTTTCCCACCCTCGTACCCAGTTTTCTTCATCACCATTATATCCATTCAGGCGCGAGTTGTGCGGTGGCGAAAGTTGTCATGCGAAGCATAGGAAAAAAATTGTGGCGGTTTGACACAATTCACACTCCACCGAAAAGTTTTGCCAGAAAAGTCACCGATAAATATTTGCAGATAGTGAAATATAATTTCTTTTATTGCTTCTCCAGATGCTAAATGATGATGCATATCTGAATTGCTTCCGTGTCCGGTTGTAAAGTCGACCCGTAAGAATATAATTTCGTATCTCATCAGTGTCATTTTGGCCCCGAGGAATTGTATCATGTCCCTGGGATTTTAATTAAATAATCCGCAGCATTGTGATTTGTGGGGAAATTCCAGCGCTTATCCGTGGCCACGAAATTAAATTTTTCACACGAAGGCACGGAGGACTATCATACAGTTAGTGAGGTATAAAATAATGTCATATTTTTTTACGCAAGTTTATTGGCGCATTGCTGTTTGGTTGTAGTTGAGCGATGAACAAATTTATTCACTGACCAAAAACTTATAGAGAATTGTATAACATATAATATCATGTTGCAGAGTTGGCAGGTATTGTTTAAATTTTTACCGGTGATATTCAAAAGCTCTTCCACTCGCCTTTTAAATGAACATTTCTCCTATATTCATGATAGAATTCAGAGATGTGGATGTCTGTTGAACAGCATGAGCGGAAATGTCAGAGCCCGGATACTTTCACAAAGGTACAAGTGGTAATAATGCCAACTGGAAGAGGATACATGGTGAATACAAACCATTTCATTTACACACTCTCCTCCGCTCAAAATGTATCACTTTCTATATTCACTGAGCTCAACCATAACCACCAACCCAAAATATTCGAACATGTATTTGAATTCGAGCTGACACAAGTCCCGATAAAAATATCATTAATTCAATTCCGGTGAGAAGTCGACGCTTATCACAGGATGAATAAAATTTGCAGCACTGCATCATTAGATGCGAACAAGAGTTCTCTTGCTCAACTTGTTGCACATTCCTTCAATAAAGTAAGGAATATGTTTGTGTGTACTTTGGGAGAGATGGAGATCCATTGAGGGAGGGAAAAATAATTGGTAATTATATTGCAGCTCTTTCTGGATTAAGAATGAATGGAGAACACGCATCTGACTATGTACACACACATATTGGAGTGCAGAATCAATAGATCCAAGCATTACTTATGGATATCGTGTTTGATTAATAGCCGAATGACGAGGAATCTCATGAGATCTAAAGATGCAGCCCCTGTTTCTCAACTTCCCCATCATTAATTTAATCAAACTTCAATTTTATGTGGCACTAGCAAGGGCATTTGTTTTTCCATTAATCATTACACAAGAGCAATGTTTTATGTTATAGCGTAAACAATCGGCCAACATTCAATAAGTTTCGAAAACTAATCCTCTGAGCTATCCGCAAATGTTTAGATTTAGACAGTCCCAATTTCATTTGGAGACATTGTTTATGGCGTTTTGCACTTCTGATTACACATAACGTAGACATAATCGTAGGTGGAACATATCAACAAGTTGTCTAGTATAATTTGTATATGATATTCTAATGTACGGCCGTAAACCCAATGGCTGCTTCGGATGGTTGAAGGAGGTGTGAAATATCTGTAGAGCGGAGATACAATATGTGTAAGTGATGGGGCGAGGGCATCATTTTATGTTCCTTTTTCTGAATAGGAAAGGCGGTTCTATGTCGGGTTGCTCCACCATAAAAGCCCATCAAGCGTGGCAAGGGGTGATATTTACCACCAAATATCGACGGGTGGTATATTGGCAACATGATATCATCGTGTCTGTACATCACATTGACAAGACATATTTCCGGGATCCGCTCTTCAGTGTTGTTGACTTCACCCGTTGGAGGAGATCCTTCAAATATCGCAATAGTGAAACAATGAAACTTCTGTTGGAAGGCGCAATTTAGTAAAAAAAAAAAATAGAAGGAATATTGTGCCTCAGGGCATCTTCGACCTCGTGCTTAATGAAGCCTGAGGGCTTAAGTTTTCTCGCCATCCAGAAAAGTCACATTTTTCACTAAGTAATCTTCATGTAGGAAGAGAGAAAGAGTAGGAAAATCCCTCCCCTGCGGGAATTCAGGTCTCAATTTTTGTCTGAGGGCGAGGTAAAGGGATTACAAGGGATGTGGTATGAGTGTTGGAACCGAGAGAGAAAACTACACGCAATCCCAAGATAAAAACAGACAGAGCTGAGCACGAAAAGGGAAAATAGCAGCACACAATTTGCAGGTTAAATAATTCATATAATGATATCATATGTTACCTTCGCCGAGTCCTAGAGAGAGACACAAGGGTGGCAAATATACACAACTCAATATCGATATCTCACACAGTCCTCGAGGAGGTGAGGTGCTCAATGGAGGGGCTTCATGGGCTCTTGCCACGGTTTGTGCTCGGTGAGATGCTGGCTTAGCAAATTCTCATAAGAGATGTGCGTGTGCTACACATTTTGTGGCGAATTCACTTGGCATTTGCCACTTCGGTGTGGTTTGGAACAAGGACGAAAAAATGAGTATTTTTATCCTTTAGTAAATTGTGTGAAAATAATGTTGCGTTCCCTTACCTTAACTCAAAGCCCCCCAAGAAAAGGGAGATGCGATATAGAGGAGGGATAACACACCTTGAAGGGATGAAAAGAAAGTATACGAAATAGATGGCAAAAGTGGAGTACATTTGTACTTCACTTTAAATTTATATATTGAATTCCCACCACCCAAAAGTGTTTCTCGGCTCTGCAAGTGTAATTTTTAACCTACAGGTTGAACAAGGTTTTTCAGGGGGAGAGAAGGACATGAAATTGAAAGGGGTGACGGAGAAGTGGCGGGAAAGAAAACATATTGGTAGTCATTGAGACATGATAAGAATTTCGGGTGAAATTGTTACTTTGTCCTTCCATTAAATTAATTTGAAGTAGACTCAAATTGTGGTCAATATGTTTTCAATGACTTTCAATTCCCTTTTACGACCACACAAACTTTTCAGAGACAACTTCTTCCGATGAATGTTGAATGCCGAGGCAGATTGGAGTGAATAAGATATCACACTGTGAAGAAAATAATTCTATAAATTTGTGCTTAAGTGTTTCATCGTTGCATCATGAAAATTCACTGTGATGGAGCATTTTAATTTGATCGCAAATGAATTACACGCTCCCTTTTTCGGTACCTTCGAAACTACGAGTGGCACATAAGAGAGAATATGTGCCTGTGTAAAAGCTCTTGAGAGCTTTTCTGTAACACTTTAGGTGGAAAATGTTATCAGCAGTGGCAAGTGAGTTAGTGATAAAAAAGTGGTAGTTGCTCGATGAGGTCTAGTTAAATATTTAAACTTGAGGAACAGCATAAATACCATACACTTTCCCATCCACGGTCCCTGCTGGGGGTGTCGTTCTGTGTAAATTTTTGACTACATTATCCCAGACAGGAGCCATCAACTCGTGCCTGGGCTTTACTCTGCCCGGCTCTCGTCCCTCCGTGAATGTGTGGCCCATTTCGAGGGAACTTGCACGTAGCCACCATCCGCCCCACGCCCAACCCTTCACCTCCTGGAGACGATGGAGCTTTCGGGGCGCCGCAGAGCACAACAGGAGCTGCGTTCTGTGTGTGTGGCACAACTCTCGAAAACCGGAAGAGAGCGGAAATAGGAAGTTGAGAACGCGATAAAGCGTATGGTTTTCGCCACTTTATGACGACTCCATATATACTATGTATATTCACGTCGCCCCCCAAAAACCACCCCACGTCACTCTGGGGTACCCGCTCTCGTTCACATTACAGCAATTGTGCCGTGTGTGGGTGCCAACGAGAGACGGCGAAATATTTGATTTCTATACATAAAATTCCCAACGCCGCGCGCCCGCCCTTCGGCGAACAGCCCCAAAATGTGTGTGATGAATAGTACGAATGGGATGATGTGAGAGTTTTTCCATTCCCATCTCCTCTGCACACACCAAAACTCTGGCTAAAGTTGTTAACGTCAATTTTCCAAAGCTTAATAATAGCGAGAAACGTGAAACGATACGGAATTATTGAATTTACAGTTGTATTGTGGGTGGGAAATTCGACAGAGAGCGCTTTTCATTCTTTCGCTCTCTCTCCCCCCCAAAAATTGCTCTCTTTCACCCCCGCGCGCATTCGAGGCATGAGAACAATTTACCACACTACAGCAACAGCCAGAAATCCACCCCCGAAGCCGCCGCCCTGTCACTCCAATGAGGAAAGATTGTACCCGATGAAATGGCGATACGAAATTAATCTCAACTTTATTTATATCCATCAGCGAATCACCGTGAAATTATGAGAAAAGTGTTAGCATCGCGTGGATGATTTCACCGCGCTTAATGTCAGCATTAATGGTCAATTAATCTGCAATTATACTGTTTCCCATAAAGTGTATAAACGCGAGTGACACAATTAGCGGAGGATAAGATGACGGAGTGAATAAACATGGAAATTTAGGGGAGAAGATAGTGATTATAAGACATTTATTGAGGCATTGAAGTTTTGCAGGAATAATCATCTGTCCCCGCTCTCCCCTATTGACTCTTTTTTCTCTCTCGAACGACACTTGCAGTTCCTTCAGTGCACTCTTTAGGCGCCCAATTGAGGAGATGAAAGATAATCCGTGGAAAGGTAGGAAAATATAATAAAGAAAATGTAAGAAATATGAGATATTAAATGGAGGAAATATTGAAATGGACGAGAAACAAGTTGAAGTCGTAAATTTCAATTTTTATTTCAATTTTTATGAAAATATTACTCACTCTGAATTTATTTCGACAAGGAGTAAATATTATGTGCATGCGAGATATTCCGCCAAAAGAAAATGTGAAAGCATCAAACTTTGTATCCCACAAGGGGGTTAAGAAGTCACACACTCGGCAATGTACAACTCTACCAGTTTTCCCAACTTTCCCACCACCTCATTGTGAATGTGTGTGTGTGTTTTGGGGTGGGGGGAAACATGAGAATGGCGCAAAATGTCCCATTATCTTGTATTTTTATGCGATAGTTTTTGCGCGCGCGACGCTGGATAGAATTCTCATTGCAGTTGTCGTTCGACTTGTGACATTTCCTCTGCACTTTCGGCGTGTCATGAATATCATGGAACTTTATGGTCCCCACCGAAATATCACCGCCGCCAGGCGGGGGGTGTGCAGAGGGGGTGGCGAAATGAGATAAGGTGGATGCCGCAAGGGAGAAGGTAACACTGAAAATCGACCAATATCGAAAGTGCTGGGATCATTCAATGAAACTTATGTTTCCAATTTTGGTTATGTATTCCCATAAATATCGTGCGATACGTGCCTGGACACCCAAGAGAGGTGAGTGAGTGCCATAAAAAATTAATATACAAATGTATGGAATATGCGGTACACATTGAGCATCATGTAAATATTCCCACATCTCCTGGTGCGGCAGGAATTTTCTGCACGCAAATTATTTCACTGCCAATCGAACATTGGGAGGAAATTCACGACGTGCGCGGGCCCCAATTCACGGGCCGTCGTTCCCCGGGACGAGGATGGAAATTGCTGCGGTGGGAAAATTGCTGCCAAGACATTTTTGGTGGTGTCTTGTTCGACAGAGTCGTATTTCTCTCGCTGGGCCACATAAAATAAATGCTTTAAATAAATAAATACCACGTGAAATATTGAACATGCTTTATATGACCAGGCGTCTCCATATAAAACCTGACGACGGCCACGATGCATTGTATCTGCAGAATCCTAAAACTTTCTTTATTTCACCTCTTCATACCATGTAATACAAAATTCGGTTACACTGTTGAACAATTTCCACTGCAATTGTCTCATGTCCTCTGTCTCTTCTCATTGTTGCGCCCTTTCTCTTCATCCCCCGCCAAGTGCATTGGGCGAAGGTAGCCAAATAAGATTTCACTCTCGTGCGATATTCATCCGCTCCAGTGAATCATTTATGGTTGCCGGAGAAGCTGAACTCCTTGAGGAAAATTCATATTCATTCCTCAGCAAAAAAGTCCCCCGGAAAAGTTTTCAGTGTAGCCTTTTATTCCTCCTGAACTATCGAGCATGTCTTCACGGGAAAAATATGCTCTCCTTGACTTTTACACCCCACACAGAGAGTCATGAATGGTACAAGACATAAACTATAAAGCGTTTTCGGATGGAGACATTCTCATATCTAACAATTTACACAAATGACTCCGTGATGTGGTCCACCACAAAACGGCCTCCTCAGGACATTCTGCTCCGGCTGTAAAAACCATGGAGGATCAAACGACTCCATTTGGTGTCCGTTTTTATTATTTTGCAAGCCATCACGGAACAACATCATGTCTTACGTCTTTCCTTGGCGCGTCCGAGGAATTGCCCAGGTGCATTTGTTAGCGAAAAATGAACATATTACTAACCTCTGAGATAATCACTGGGATCCACGCACACACTCCTCCTCGCCAGCCCATTTCCCAGGAGTGACTTTAGTGGATCTCCTGCGCTGCACTGCGCGCCCTTCCATGCTGCTTATCCTCCACGGAGTCCCATATTTTTGCGATTACTGCAGAATGATTTGTGGTAAACAAGATCTATACGTCTCCCGGGGTTAAGGATGCGGGCGACGCGCCTCCAGGAGTATTAGCAATAAGAATTTATGATTTTCATGCACAACACTCCAAAGTCTCTCTCTTCTGTACTGGGCAAAAGTGAGCTCATTCTTCTCACTCTCGCCCTTCGCGATTCAGCAGAAATCCACCCTCATCACTTTTCTCCCAGGACTTGGTTTAAATTTCACTGTCTGGCTCCTCGCCTCTCTCTGAATTCATTGGACAGGATATTAACCCTTCACTGAGCAGAGATTTTTTTTTTACTATTTCGAACAGTGAAGAATTCAAAAAGGATCAAGAAGGTGTGAAACAGAAGCTTAAGATCGAAAACTCAAGCTGGAAATCAGCTTAATTTCTAATACCCCAGTAAAAACATTCATGAAGGAATCCTGCAGGATTTCTACCGAACAATCAATCATGTTCCGTGGGATTTCCTATGGAAAATCCACTGAAGTTCCTGATGGACAACAGCGGATCTTTTCTAACAAATTGTAATGGATTGTGTTCGCGCTTTTCCACCGTAATATCTATGATGATTCCTGAAGGAATCCTGCAGGGAAAGAAGGATTTTGAGTCTTCAGAAACCTACTCAGCCCTCCCCTAATGTCAAATTATAATAAAATTAAGTCAAAGGGTTAAATCATACTCAGCAAACTTGATTTGGGTTTGTGGGTGAATTAACGAGATGTTGGATCGAATTCAATTCTGATTATTGCAAATTCTGACCACCCATTATTATTATCCCTCTTGATCAGGGAATCTTCCGAGAAATTCAGCTTAATATGAATTAGCAGAGAGAGAGATGAAATAGGGAAGCATAGTTGGGAAGGTAATAAAATATGAACGGAGGCAATATGATGACGCCAGCTTATGACATTCGCTCAAGACATGAAAGATCAGCATTATAGTTATTTTAGACTATGATGCTCAATTTATTTATTACTTTTATTAGAATTTTTTTGATATTTATTGTCGGAAGAAGCAATTTATGATTCTCATAACACTTTCAATTGTACATTTACGATGCGTCCCTCTTTTATAATACGCCGCGCGCCAGCAATTGGACGGAAGCTGTATTGGTAAATTGGGAAAAATCACGCAATCTCACGAGCATGGGACGCAATATAGCCAGCTGAATGTATTCTTTTCTTCTTTTTTTAAGATCACCTTGTCAAAGCAGGAAGAGAAAATTCAGAGGAATTGAGTTGCAAGGAGAGAAGAAAATCCATGTGATGTGTTTGAGAAATAATAGAAAATTTCACAGACAACACCATAAATGTTTCAGCAGAAAGAAACCATTTTGGTTGAATCTCTAAAATGTTCAGGTTTCCTCTCACCATCGCCACCCTCTTCACAGTCATTCGTAGAAGAGTGAGAGCACAGAGATCCGAGAGACATAGCATAATAGGAGAACACTTTTATGGTCAAATTTCTCACGGTGTCGCCTTGGCTTCCAGCACAATTTGCTCTACTCTCCACCACTGAATGCTTAAATTTTTATTTCGACAATTTTTCAAAGTGCATCCCGCCAAATATTTATAACACTTCGAGTGGGGATATATAAAAATTTTACTGCAAACACTGCGCCTCCCACCCATTAGCTTTTTATTTCGCGCACAATAATGTTGCGACGTGAAACTTTTCACTGATTTCTGAAATATTCATCACACAAGCGCATCTGCACTTCCACTCAAAGGACATCACCTGTCGCGCCTTTGCGCTTTTATTGAGATTTAAGTGACAATTTGTAATTATAGCAATGCTGCATGAAATACTCGATCTTGCATCGCAAAAATACTTTCCACTTGAAGACAAATTGAAGGCACATTAAAAGCATTCTCAAGGGGGAGATAATACAGTCAGAAGTGGTGTACAGCTCGGCAGGAGTACTTAAGAAGTGGAGATATTCAAAAGCTTACCATTCTTCTTTCTTGAGTGCTTTTTTCACTGACAAAATATCCTAATTCATAGGATTTCCTTTGAAATTTCTACGTAGAATCATTAATAAGAATCTATTTTTTAGGTTATGTGACGAAACACGGACATAATTCGCTAGTCATTGGCAGAATTGAACATTTCCATGCAATAATCAGTGCTTTCCACAACATTTGATGCCAAGAAACACTGCAAATTGTATTAAACACGAACATAACCTCAAAAAAAAGTCATTCAGACCTGGAAAATGCTCATTTTAAGAACTTTCTGGACAATTCTGACTCTCATTGAAATAATAACCAGATCATTTTGTGACCTAGAAACCTTCGAAACGGAGTTTTTGAAGATCTTTTGGTGATATTTTGAGGTTATGATTGGGAAAAATGTCCAATAGGCATATTATCTCCCCCTTGGGCATTCTAACCTTCCGCCCTTGAAGAGTCAAGTGGAAAAAAGTGTCGGACGAAAATGTTTATATTGCTTTTGGGCAAATAAAACCACTTTAGCTCCACAACATTCGCCAGTTCGCAGAGTTGAAAGTTTAATTTTTCACCCGGCGCGAGATGGAGTAATTCAAGTGTGAGTGGCACAAATTATGTCGCATGCAAGGGAAAAGCGCTCACGTCTCCAGACCGAGTCAGTTACATTTCTCCCTGAGTATCCGAACTGGGAGTTCTCTGGCCACGGGAAACTCTGGGAGCATGAAGTGGCTTCGAGCGTCTATATTCCAGTCGTGGCTGCTGCCCGATGTATCGGTAAACATTGCAAAATGCATGCTGCATGGAGAAGTCATAAACATGTACATTTTTATTGCTTCATTCGCCGTCTAGGCAGGAGTCGAGGGAAAGTTGAAGTCGACTGGAGGATGTGGAAGTGCATGCAAGTAATGTTTCTAAGGAAACACAGGTTCGTCCACTCTCTCTCTCCCTTTGCATTATTATTGTAATACGACGGGCTGGCAGGACTCTCAAGTGTTCACCAGAGAGAGAGAGAGAGAAAGAGAGAGAGAGTGCAAGTAAAAGTGGCGGGGAGATTTATATAAAATGAATTTAATTTGGAGCTTACCAACTCTCCCTTTGGTACCATTTCTCTGGCAGCAAGACTCAAAGCTGATTATTTATTGAGGGAATTAAAGAGTTTATAATGTTATAATTTCTGCAAATTTGGCTAAATTTCTCACATACAATTTATCACTTACTCTACCATATTTTCCCGAACGTGTGTTTTCATTTCGCACAACCGAGAAAGAAACACAGCAACACAGAGACATTATTGAAAGGGATAAATTTGTAAGAATCTCTTTGGCTTCCTAAGCTCCTCCCACTCACAAGCCCCGCCTGCATTCATTCAAAAGCCATTCAATATCTCTGCTGTCTCTTTAAATCCAGTCAACTCGTGTAAAGAAATATACTTTCCTTCAGTTCTTCACATGTTACTGCAACTTTCCCACGAATATTCATGCCATTCCGCCAATATTCAATAAAGCAGTCAAGCAGTGCAGCTTTGGCGGAACAGACTGTATTGTGCGCCCAGGGAGTAATTCGCAGGAAACCTTCAAGTAGCGAGCCAAGCTTTCGCCTTTCATTCTTCAAACTCGGGCGCTCTTCTATTATTATTTTCCCTCCTGCCTTTTGCAATATATGTTTGACAATAAAAAACTGCGACCACACTTCTTTCTAAATACACTCTGGGCACTCTGTGCTCTTCTCGTCATCATTTGTTCATTCCTTTTTCCTCATTTACCCGAGGATATTCTGTGTGTGCATTTCGTTTTGTGAAAAATAAGAGAAAGTTTGCAAATCTGTTGTCATCTGTTTGAGGCGCGCGGTTTTAAGTCAAAGAGAGGGGCAGCTGTGGGAGGCGGTGGGTGGCCTTATTCAGTGGGTGGTCGCGCGAAGAGCTTAATGTAGATTACACGATTTTGTGGGTATCTTCAGAGAGAGAGAGAGACACTGTGTTTTCTCTTTAAATGTTGTGTGTGAGTGTGTTGGAGTCTTTTGCCCATTCACAATGCGATGCCAGAGGGTGGAAAATGATACCCAGAGGGTGGTTTCTGCCACCCCATCCGCTCTCTCTCTCTCTCCCTTCTGTCTTTTCTTTCACCAGGAAAATTATCCGGCACATTGAGGAGTGAGAGGGCAAATTTGCGATGAGAAGACGGAGAATTTAATAGTCGTGAGCAGAAAAAGATGCTGGATGCCTTTTTTCCGTGTTTAATCACTCAAAAATGTCAGCGATCTGTCTTACTTATGTTTTACTCCTCGTGAAGATTCCACGCGCAGATTTTTCCTCCATTTGTATATGGGCGATACCTCATACATTTATGGATCCTTGTCGGGCCACCCCCCCAATAAATGGATGGGGGCGACTCTGGGGCGCATTTCTCATTCCTCATGCACGAAAGTCGAATACTCAATCGACCTGAGGGTTAGAAATAATTCCGAGGAAAAACATACTGGAAAAGAGAGAGAGAGAGAATTTATATTGCTCTCGGAATCGTGTTTACTTACGATGATGCTCCCTTGATTTATCACGTTGTGCCGTACCATTTCGCCATGTCGAATGCTGTGTGTGTACATTTGCCCGTTTCTTAATTATTGATTGACATTTCACTCTTGTGACTGTGAAAACGAATATTTTCCCATGTTAATTTATCATCATCACACAGTGTAAACAATGCCATACATATGTATGTATATAGTTTTGGCTGCTGCGATAAAAGCCACGAAAATGGTTCGGAGCCAGAAAGAAATTAATATTCTCTCGCATGCCGGCTAGAATTTGAGTAATCATGAGTATGGAATACAATGGTCTCTCGTGATTAGTTGCAGGATAAAAACATGACTATATTATTTTTTCCCTCTATAGGGCAATTATTTTGTGTGTATTTTCATTTGTGGGGGTGGCGGCGGAGAAAAAGGGTTCATCAGTTCCACCGAGTGAATGGACTTTTATCAACATTTGCGAAGAAGTTCCACAGCATGACGTCAAAGCGGAAAGAGCTTTTGCCCAAGTTTTCACTCCTATTTGCTCTCCTCAAACATTTAACACGGAAAATCTCATCTCCACAGGTCTCTGAAAAAGTGCAAAAAAAATATATTCTCTGCATAGTTTCACGGTCTGCGGACTTTTGCAGTTTCACAAGACAATTACGACTTCACACCCACTTATTTCTGGATGTTTGTAAACCCCTCGCTTTCTGCATATTGCACACAATGTGTACATAAAGTGATGCTGTGTGTACCTTATATAAAAATTGCACCATTTCTTTTTTAACCCATCTCTCTGCGTCAGATCTCCACCTGGGGCCAATGATTACCTCTGAGCTCTTCTATTTTTAATTTTCCGGTGTCTAGTGTATATTGTTGTTGTTGTGTGCGAAAGTGCATGAGCTTGTTATGACTTTCCCGCCGCATATCAGCGCATCCAAACAGGTAGAGATGACACTTTGGCGGCAAAATGTTTTAATTAAACAGATCCACAGATAAGCTATGTATTCAGAGTTCACACAAAACGGACTGTGTGTACAGCAAATTCCCTCCTTTCATTCCCTTGCACACTCAATATCGGTCGAACGCATGCAAAAAGCACACATCTCTTGTCAATTGCATTCAATTCAACCACAGATTTCGACATTTCGGCGAAGAATGCAAGGAAAAATGCCACTAATTGCACGAACAGTTTCTGCAAATCAATCTGAAAATGGATTATTTAATTGAATTTTGAAAATACTTCTCAAATTTCACAATGTTTCAGCTCTAATTGGACAAAAATGCAACAGAAAATTTAAATTATATAAAATCTCACACCAATTTCCATAATAAAGTAGCGAAAATTGAGCTAAACCTGTGAATCAATTAATCAACTAATGAAGGCTTTTTCTGCCAAAGGAACGCTTGAATGCTACAGAATTTTCCTGCCACACATCAATAATTAATTACTGATTGTTGAGCAGAATTTTGGCCGCGGAAGACAGTCAAAAAGCAAGTTAAGAAGTCCAAATCAAGGCGTTTTCTGATGTAAAATGTCTTCTAGACACTCCAAACTCGTGATTTTATGTGGTTGATTCGCCCCTGTTTTTTTTAACTGTTTGTTTTTAATATTTAACTCTTCATGCGTTGTTTAGCAGATAATTAAATATGAAATCATATGGCTAATTTTATCAGCCATCGGAATCCAATTACCGTCCGAATGTGAATAAATCATTCATGTCATGGCAATTAAAATTTGGAGAATTTTGATTAACATGTTGTATGCGAAAGCATAGCTCTGGTGCAACATATTCAGTGTGATTCATGCAAATTATAATTAAGCAGCTACCAATCGGTGGAAAAATGTTATGTAATTAAATCATAACAATTGAATCAAATTGATTGACGATGAAATGTAATGAGCCCTGGCCGACCGCATTCCATTTAAAACTGTGCAGCGGAAGAGTGCGAGCGACCGATGGAATGGTTTCAATTCACTGAATCCGACGCGACTCAATGTTGGTGGGCAACGCGTGGTTTTTCTGCCGCACAACGCCAATATTCGCCGTCAACCTCAATTGAGACCTCCCGTGACCCCCACCCCCAATCTCTGCTCCACGCCGCCTCGCCACGACTACCCTGAGCCACTGATACATATCCGAAATCCCACCTATTTACATATTTATATCCCGAAATGGATAACGGGTATCTAAATTCTAAATTAATATTTTTCCAACCATCTGCTCTCTCCCATCCTGAGCCACGCTTCAGCCACTCTAGCTTTTCCGGGGCGGGGGGCGAGAGGGTGAGTGGCTGCGGGGGTCCTTTTCAGCCGCGCGGAAGCCAACTAACTTCTTAGCTTAAGAACATCTTTTTTCCCGCTGGCTTTCTTCGCGCGTTCTCCGCGTGTTTTCCCACCGCAAAGCCATTCCCACTCGCTTTTTGTCTTTGTCATACACTCTCTCTCTCCCTCTCCTCTCGCCGGTGTGTGGCAGTAATCTTCCCATCGTGTGCCCGACTTGCTCACCCAACAACAATAACTACACAGCCACAGAAATGATGATGATGCTGATGGTGTTCTGGGTGGGTAAATAATAAATATGTAGTGAGATAAAATTCACTTCCTCAACATCCACCATCGCGCGCGAATTGGAAGGAACACCGCCAGCCCTTCAGATCCATGGGAAACAGCGCTGGAGACATTTATAAATTCGACCGGATTTTAGGTGGGATTGTGTAAAAAGCTGCGTGGAACAATAATAATGGGAAAGTTTTTAAAATGCTCTCCTCCTCACCAGCAACAATGCGACCATATCCTGGGGTATCCTAAACCATTTATTGTTATTCCATACCTCAAGGCATTTCTCACCAACTCCCACTTCATTTGCAACAATAGACTTGGAGATCCTCTGAGATCCCTTTCGTTCTCAAGCCACGCGAAAAGGGATTGTGCGACGGAGACAAGTGAGAATATTTATGGGTGTGAGAGGATAAAATGCTATACAATGTCTGGAGACACTCACACACTCTCTCTCTTCCCCATGACTTGTTGGGAAATATTAGAAAATATAATAATGGCGAAAATTGTAAGATAGGTGAGCGTTTCGTCGTAACATTAGATTGATACAAATTGCTCGCTGGGGCGAACAGAGCACCAAAACAGTATAAATTCCTTGTCTAAGATCTCTTTTGCATTGAGAACACCCAAAACTCTCTTCAATTGAGTTTCACATGAAGTGATTATGCTATTGAATTACTCAATAGATTGATTTAAAAGAAAACAACCTCTAGATTGAGAAATTCCACTAATTTTCCACAACATCGCAATAAAAATCTCTGCATTTCATCTAAATTACAGTGCACAGCAACTTTAGCTCTTCAGACCGTGTTTTTTTTTTCTATTTTCCTCTACCACGAAATTTGTGGCACTCTTGGGAGGAATAAATAGAATTAAAAATGTACAACCACGTCGTAAAATACACCCCGAAAAACTAAAATATTAATTTCTGTGACAATTTATCTCATTATGAATTCTCAAACTCCATCATAAAGTGTTACAGTGTGTAATTTCCATGGAAAATCCCATGGGCTCTTGTGCGCTCCACGGATAGTTTGTGCACACTGTCGACATTGCTGAAATAATCAGTAAACTCGTCACTGATTGACGAGGTTTTGGGGATGGTTTCTCAATTTTGCATGCACGCCTCGTGAGGGTGGGAATATGTATTGCAAGTGATAAATCTCGAAGGGCGCATTTTTCAACTGACCCGCGCGCGCCCCATTAGCAAATGCCTTTGCAACTCCACAGTTGCTTGTGGGGCTTTATTAAAATGCTGGCATAAAAATTGTAATTACAGCAGTTTATAATCTCTTAGTCACTTTGTGGTGTGTTGTCCAGAGATGGGATGGAAAGCACATTGGCGGCTGCGGAGGAAAATGTGCTTTGCGTATAAGTGCCAAGTGTTTAAGTGATATTACCAAAACCAACCCTTCGTCTCTTCCACTTTTCCGCAGTGAAGGAAGGAAAAGTTGAAGAGACGCCCAATACAAATAAATCACTGGGAAATTATCATTATTTGGTAGAGTTAATATATCATTTAAGGACTCCACAAACAATTAGTGCGGCGCCCTTCGCATCACTCGCCCTCCCAAAAACATGGGCAAATAGGTTAAAAAGTGTGTCGTTATTATTTATGAATAATGCCCATTTATGTCTCTAAAATGAAAGCTAAATTCCTTCGCTTAATACAACAATATTTCACTTGCTTGAGAGTTGATTCTGTTTGTGCCACCTGCTCTGCACAAGCACAGCCAGCGGAGAGTCCCTCGTCTCATTTTCAATCCACCCAGTGCTCCACAACTTTTGTCCACCCCCCCTCACGCCCCCGCCCTCGCCCTGTACGTGTATATGAATGAACCTCTTTGCATTTATGGGTCGCTCTCTCTCTAGGTTCAATTTGGCAAACGTTTGGCGCTGTACTTCGTGAGCATACGAACCACTCACATCGCCATACACACAATTCAGGACTTCGATGGAGTGGGAGAGATTCAGGACCACCGGCTTCCGAACTCCACTCACCATCTCTATGAAGTTTAAAATGGGAATATTATGTATTTAAAGTTGCGGAACGGAAGAAATTACAACACCCACTTCTTCTTGACACACTTCGGCGGCGGTATTATGCTAAAAGTGCCCTATTTTTACCGTGTCGTTTTGCAGTGTCCAAACGACTCTCAATTCCCGCTGATATTTTTATTTTCCTCATCTTGAATGAAGCCTTTTCTGACTCATGGGCGATTTACGCTGATTTTTGAGGAAATTAGACGAATTTTCAGGCAAGAATGACACAAGTGACAGTTTTCACACTCTGCACACCTTTCACGACCAAATTTCGCCGTGAATGTGTTCCATTGTCCACATGGAACAATTTCATAGCCTTTTTCCTCGTTTATCGGGAAAAATGGGGAACATAACCTCACAATTGTCTATTAAACACTGAATTAAATTAATAGAAATCCAGACACTTCGACTGCAAAAGCAAATGCATCATAAAATCTTATTTTAGCTTTTTATATGACAAATTTGGCGAGTTTTAATAACTCTGTATATTCTTTCAATAAAATATGGCAGTTTTAGCATAATTCCGTCGCCCAAACACATCACATCTTTCTTACTAGTGGAAAATGGACTAGATAGGGAATTACTTATTAAGGACGATTGTTGAGTTAACCCAAAATGTGTACTTTCAGTTCTAGTGAAACTCCTTTGCGAATCTCTTTCCAATTTTGCGCCGCTGAAAACTTAACAGCATCGCGACAAGTCACAATTAATTCTTCACACTCATCGGATGAAAGGCAGAAGCATTTTCGTCATTTTCCCATCACATCTCCGTCGCACCGGCACTCTCGACTAAGAAGACAACGGAGATGAGATGTTCAGACGATGAGTGTTGGGTGAATATTGAAATCATGCCATTCACCCTCATTGCAGACTATTATAGTAATTTTATGAGGGCGAGAAGCGCGAGATGAGAGACGGAGAGAGAGATTAAATTGCATTTCTATCGCGTGTGTGTGTGTGTGTCTTATGGGCGAAAGGGGGTGGACTTGTGCATCCCCTGTGTTGGGTGAGTTGCATGTTTTAGTAGCCAAAATGCATGCACCATCAGTGGAACATGCAAAAAGGCGAGCGAGAGTGAGTCTCAGGAGTGAAGTTTGGGGGTGGAAATTGCATCCACTCCCAGAGTCAAAATGCCCATTCATTGTGGCATAAACTTTGCGTCTTAATTGTGGCTGTCGTCTCGACGTGGAAAACATTTCCGTTCACTGGATTTGCCTCTCATTCGTGGGCGGCGAAATTGAGCATCGAACTCCGCCGCTTGCCGATGGGTTCAAAGGGTGACGTGCGAGGGGTGATGAGGGGGTGGTGATCCCCAGGCGGTGGCACCGGGGGAAATGCTTGAATGTAACACACAAATAAATTGTCACCCCAGATCCACATGACATGGGGAAATCATTATAAACTGAAATCCAATTTCTATTTATCCATAATTTAGCTCATGGGGAGAAAATGTGTATTTATTAATATTCAAACAGCAAGTGGAGAAAACTTAAATCGGCATATGATTCCAAACAACAGCCAGGGAATTGTGTGTTATTTTAGGCCTTTGGAAATTTTCCACCCTTGATGTTGAGAATTTCCAGCCATGTTTTCATTTGCATTACAAAGTCTTGACCTGAATCTCAGGATCACAATTCACACAAGATCGCACATAGTTTAATAAATAATCAAATAACCGGCAGCTAAGTCACGCTACCAGATTTTCCTTTTAAATTCGCGCTTAATTTCAGTCAGTTTGGAAATATTAATCTGTTCCGGAAATGGTGGTGAAATTTAATTAAAAAATCACACACAAACACCTCAAGTTTTGACCAAAATTCGCACACAAATTCTCAATTACCCTCAAATAAAGTGGAACATAAAGCATGCAAACGCCACTAATAGTAATGCAATTAGTTTCAAAGCACGAAAACCAAACCAGAGAGTAAATTTAAACAGTATTAACTACAATGTTGCCAGCCGCATGGAAACATCGTGCGCAGTGACAGGGCAAATGTGTGTTTCACAATAGATAATTAAATCAGCATCTTACCCCTAATTGAGCCTCTTTATGCCGGGCCAAGTTAAATGCTAAATTTATCATTAAAGTAGCATTTAACAATATTCGGCTTTATTTTAGTCCATGGCGTTGATACCGGGACACACGCGCTTAAACTGAAATCGAATCATGGCCCAACGCGACGCGCAGTCACGAATGACGTTCAGTGAGGATGTGTGTGAGAATTTGACAGCCCACACGCATGCGCCACCGCGCAGTTTGAGCCGACTTTTAAGTCCATGTCGGACTAGCTTTAATATAAATGCTGCATTTATATTAAAGCCGACACGGCATAAAGAGGCTCATTGAGAGCTGTAAAAAAGAGTGCTTTTCCCCTCTCTCAAAATTATTATTTGATTTTTTTCTTCGCGCATAACTTTCACAGCTGAGAAATTTCCTTGAATGCAATGTGAAGAAATGTACGAAGCCTAAAGCGGGAAAAGGGTGGAAAAGTGGGCCAAGTTGTGAGCAAGGGGGCGATAGTATGTTTCAAAACACTTTAAGAATGCTTCTGCAGAATCTTCAATACTTCAGACACTTCTGAACGTCTTCAAAGACATTTTTCATCGCTTTTTAGACTCCTTCAATTGTTTCTCACACTCAATTCTGACTTATCACAATTTAATCTGAGTTTAATCTAAGTGAGGTTATGAATTCGACTTAAAAAATCCATTCAGTGAATCTCTGAGTGCTTCTACTAGATAATGAGGTGGAATTTTTCATTTTAAAGCAAAAACCGCGGAAATAACCAAACAAAGAAACATTCTTCTAGACTAAAATTGGATTTTTTGAGGTTATGATTGACTTTTAAGCTTTTTCTCAGTCAATATCAAGTTTTTTCGATCAAAAATGCTCAATTCTTTGTAGAAAAAGAGAAATATTCCCAGATTAAGCACAAATTTGATGACTTTGAGGGTTATTAAATCGTCAGAATCTGTTTTAAATCAGTCACATAACCTAGAAAAGGCAATAGAATTGATTGAAATCGAAGCTTTAATATCTGCTCCTTGGTTGTGAGTGCAAATTGGCCTAAAAATCAGCATCTTAGCTGATATTTCAAAGGTGCGCCGCTGGTAAATGCACAAATGCCAGTCGAGATGGTGTTTAGTGTGTGCTTGTGACATTCCAGCATGGAAATATGATGAGGAAGAGCTTCGACGGGGTGTTTTCCGCAAAATTCTGCAGCCCCTTGTCCTCCTGCTGTGCTGAGAAAGTCCCGGGGAGGAAGTGGGCGGGCGCGGCAAGGAGTGCGGTGTACAAATAAGCAATACACCAGCTAATGTGCGGCATGAAGGGTTGAGGCGCATTTTGAGGCCTCCCCAAACGACGAGGGGTGAGCAAACACAGCACGGCCCCCAAAATGTTGAGTGCTGTGCCAAGATTTAAATGTGTGCCTTGTGTATTAGATCAGGGGGTGGCTTTGGGTGGAAGGAAGGAAGAATTGTTTGTTAATGGGACTTGTTGTAATGTGGCTCCCCTCATTTTTCTGCACACACACACACCCGCCAATATGACTTTGAGTGGCTGGAAAGTGGCGTGGGAATATCCTTAAATGCCATCTAAATGACACCGCGACGAGGTAAGAAAGTCACTCCAGCGTCACAAGGGAAAGTTTATGGGCGCAAAAGGCGGAGCCGAAGATCACAAAGATTGCAGTGAAATTATTGATGAAAAATAGTAATTTTAGATGAATTAACAAATCCATGAACTCCAAAAGCGCGCCTGTATTTCTCTACCTTCTTCAATTTCCGTCAATTTCTTATCCTTCTTTCCCAAATTCCACCAAGCACTCGAATAAGACTTTCACTACAACGCCACACTTTCATATCCTATTCAATTCTCCAGCGTATTAGAAGAGACATGCAGTGAGAAAGGAAAATTTATCGTTTCTTCTTCATTCTCATTTTAGGGTGAAAAACTATAATGCGATTTTGATACCATTGAGGCGAATAATCCCCCCATTTTCCCAGGCACCGCACCAACAGCCAGAGAGAGCCCTTGATCCCTTCGCAACAGTTTAACAGCGGCCGCATCGCCATGGACCGGAACTTTCCATCCCAGAAATAGATTACCAGTGGGAATCCCCAAATTCTTTGCTGAGTTTTAACACGTTTTCCATTAAGATGCCCCAACTGGACGGCACAAAGGTGTGTGCGCTTGTTAAGTTATTAAATGACAATTCCCCAACTTCCCTCGGTGTCTTACACAAAATTCCCCACAACCTCCTTGGCGAATCTCCACTGTGCGCGGGGAAGAAGTGCAGCCAAGTGTGGCAATCAACATATGAAAACGGTTGGGATTTCTTTTGCCTCAGCGGCAAAACTTTGCGCCTCAGTCGAAGACAATGTGGGAAATTGATTCTTGTTTGCGATAGTAGTTGAATTAAACTCACTCTCTTTCACCAGCAAAAAGCCAACACTCATCTTGGCTGTATTTTCCTGTTAATATGCGCGGCATTGAGTGAATTGCGGCTGATATTCAACTCCCGCAGCTTCAGCACTAGCAGCCAAACATTGTTCCCATTTCTGATTGATTTGTTTGTTCAAGAGGAAGCTCTTGTACGCCTTGCACCGTGCCATGTACTCTCAACTTCAACCACCGAGTGACAACTTTTCCGTCAGGACTCATGTGGAAAATGGTGATATGATGTTAATTCAATTTCTGTATGTCTTTTGTCTCCGCACACAATCTACAGCACCACTTCTAGCTCAACTCTTTCTCAACAACTTTCGAGACTTTTGCGCTATCTTCGCCCCTTTCGCCTTTTGCCATCGCCTTCCACTCCAAACCCGCCTTTGTTCCTCTCCTCCGCATGGCATCTGTTCTCAGCCGCACTTCACAAATTGCCCAAATTTAATTGTTCGCCCCCCCCCCACAAAATGGGTGTGAAAAATCACAGAGAGACGCTGAATTTTCCCCAAATCTGACTCTCATATTCATTTCACTTTGTCTGGCAAGATGCGGTGAAACTGAGACTTTCAGACTGGCTCCGAGAGGAAATCCCAAGTGACATCAGATGACCAGACAGGAAAATGTGACAATTGGTCAAAAATTGGTGGTCAAATGACTACGAAATCACTTGAGCAAGCGCCGCCATCTTGAACGCATTTCGAGGAAATCAAATTAAAACTTTTGCGCTTTATATGCATTGAATCAGAGCCTCTGGCATTGATTTATCAAGATTTCAGGTAATCTTATGAATTATCAGTTTGATGTTTGATTAACATATTGAAAAGTCTAATTCCTCGGTCAGCCTTGAAATTTTTCATTTTCCGAGATGGAATGTCAATATTCAGACGTAGAAAAATATTCTCATCAAGACGTGCATATTTGCACAAATATCTCACGCATGAAATGCAGAAAAACGCGCATGTTAGTTTGCACTTTTACGCAATTTGCCATTTATCAAAAATGCATTATCTAAAATGGTTCTAAACTGCCATTGCCAATGGCAATCGTGTGTGCTATTTCCCGGTCGGAATTGAATCGTGTGAGTATTCCATATGACCGACAAATGTATGCTCCATTACCCAGAATCGACCAATTTTTGGGCATCTTTTTGTAATACTTCTCGACTTTAGTGTATAAATGCAGAAGGCTGCTAGACGGTCGGATTGCATGCTGTTTCAACTCGCTGTGTTGCTTGGGAAATCCTATTGACACACATAACTGAAGGAATGATTTCGGGAAACTAATTAAATGCCATTAAAACCCTCGTTGAAAATGCTTTCAGTTGAAATATCGGTGCAATTAGCTGTAATTTTGATTCAAATCCATTTCTGCATTACAATGTTGAGCACAATTTTGCCCTTTGCACTACTTTCTGATGATTCAACCAACGGAAGAACAAGAGCAAATCGCCAAAGGCGTGTTTATCATACAAAGACGAGCTTAGCATGATTTATATTTTCGATATAAAAATCAAAATGTTCACACTTCCTAGCGTGGAAGTGGCGAAAAAAAAAACATGTGCTCTGACAGGGAAGAGAGCGTGGCTTTGAAATACAAACCTACATTGGTGAGTGGAAGTCGGATGGAAAAGCAATTTGTGTGAGTCCAAAATGGCAGAGCAGCGCTCGAGTCATTGGCAGAAATTAACACAGTATAATTTAAAAGTCCACAACACGTAATGCACTTCTTATTCCGAACGAATATTGAGTAATATTGCTGGCAAATTTTGAGATTTATAGACTGAAAAATATTACTTTTTGCAAATGACTTTCCCAAACGCTAAAAGTTTCCATTTCACTGTTTTTTTTTCGGGGTGACGCAAAAACCTTTATTTTATTCAACATTTCCATAGAAAGCAAGTCTCCTTCGGCGTGTGCTTAAAATTCCTGGACAGAATCACGGTTTTTTCTTGTCTGTTAGGCAAGCGAAAGATTGAGAAAAATCCATTTGTTTGATGAATGATTTCAAAAGTGAGTGAGAATTAATGCAATTTCACGCATTGAAGAGCAAACTGTATTGAAAATAAAAGTGGTTTTATTAGTAAAAATAATTTATTGATGTATTCTCACCTTCTCAATATATCGTTTTAATTACTATTATTATCTTCATCAATTTCATCCGTCCTGTTTTAATCTTCTGTGTTTAATGTGTAAATCTGTGTGTGTTTTTGTGGAAATAGCGATTTAGCCTAAGCTAGAAAAAGGGAGTCAATTTATGCGATTCCCTTTTTTCTTCTTCTTCTTCCTCTAGCAATAATTACACAATCTTGGCTCGAATTTTGCAAATTCTTTAGTTTATAATTCGTTCACATTTCATCCGTTCTTTTCCTTTTTTCTTTTAAATGTGAGAGAAAATTGTATGAACAGAAAAGAAGTTGAGATATTTTAGCTTCTCGTGTTAACAATTCACAATTGTTTCTGTGATTATTCCCTTCATTGATTCCGAGCTAAAATGTATACAGCCACATTTACTGACCAGCGTCCAAACGTAGGGAATGAAGAATTCCTGTGGTTCATTTTCTTCCACATACTTGAACTTCAAGTCGGGGAATTTCTGCATATTGAGAGATAAATTTATCGCATTATGTGTGGGAAAAGATAAATCTATAATCGACACTCACCCTCAGTCTGTCGCTGGACCACTGACTAGCACCCTTGGAAATGACTTCGAGGACCTCATTCACGCCCAATTCGCCGCGCTGCTCCTGCACGCGCTGCAAGCGTGAGGAGAAGAAGCCCACCACCATGTCGATGTTCTGGATGATGTCCTGGAAGGCGTGATGCGAGCGGAAGTTCTCAAACACCTGCTTCTTGTACAGCAGCGTGTACACCAAATTGGGACAGTAGAGCAGCTGATGCGACAGGCACGAGTTGAGGATCTCCAGCACCATTCGCAGCACCTCCTCCAGCACCGACAGATCCTGCAGCATCTCCTCCTTGGACGTCTGCACGTCCAGACTCACGCCGTTCGCCGGCTGCTTCAGCAAATTGTCCAGGCGCGAGTGCTTGCGCGCCAGCGTCTCGAACAGACTCACCATTCGCTGCGCCACGTACGGATGCAAATACCGGAATTGCCCTGCAAAACCACCAATTAATCCGACACAAACAGCCAAAAACACCACCCAAAGTCACCTGACATGTTCGCCAGTGCGGCCAAGCAGTTGGTGTGCAAATATTTGTCACGCATCTTCAGCATGTTGTACTGAATGGTGCGAATTACAACGAGCACGAGCAGTCCGCCGAGGGAGATTTCAGAGATTGAGCGCTCCGTGTACCAACTGATGGTTTTCAGCATCTGCAAGTGGATGTCATGAGTTAACAACGTCACACACACCATTCAATTCCCCATATTAGCTCACAATCTGATGAACACTCTTGTTGAAGCCGTCGTCTTCGCTCAGGATCAGCAGAATTATCAGCGACATGTAAATATGATGAGACGTACTATCTGGCGCATGATAAAGTGTCTGAAGGATGGGAATCACCTGCAAACGAGAGACACGCTCAATGCCAACATTTCTCGCTCTTTCTCTTAACAGTACTCAAAACTTTCAAAGGAAAAAAAAGCCAAAAATTATTCACACCCGAATAAATTCGGCAAAAAGCAAATACAATTAAATGAAAAATGAGCAAAAATCAACTATAAAAGACTCTGAATTTTTAAACCATGAATCTTGACTTCAATTTTCAGAGCACAATTAATTACTATATAACTCCTTTACTCTCTTATGACTGGCGTTTTATTGTTTTATTATTTTAATGCATACGAAAAAATCACTTGAATTCATACATTCCAAACGGAATTTTTTAACTATTTACGCTACTGATCGAAATATGACTTAAAACTATGAACTTTCTTAGCTTACGTGGAGTTGAAATTTCAATTTGTTGCACAAATTTGAAGGAAAAAATATATAAAATCTCTATTATCCGAGACAAGAACCAAAAAACAAGATTTCAAGATGAAGATTTGAAAGATAATTTGTGATTATTAATCAAATTTTGATTATTTCATACAAAAATTTGATTATTTTTTATTATTTTCTGAATATTTGATTAAAAATTGATTTTTTCGTGCAAATTAATAATAAAATAATAAGAAAATAACCTTTTCTATTATTTTATTTAAAATTTGATTATTTTTCCATTTTACTTGAGAAAATAATCTTTTTTTTAATTATTCAACTCAAATAATTGATTATTTGATTAGAGAAGATTGAGATTTCTAAAAAATCGCCTTGTGACATGATTTCTTGATTTAAGAAACTGTTCAAAGATATCATTTGATGGCCGCCGCGTGTTATTTCTTCAGCAGCACACGAGAAATCTCTTAAAGAACACAAGTCTGATTATGCGTCTGGCCGGCAAAATATTCCACAATTGTCTTACTTTCGCGCCCCGTCACTCTTAATTAATAATCAAATTAATTTCCCTAATAATATTAAGTAATATATGTAACAATGCTGTCTAATTTGTCTGTTATGGCTGCTCGCGGAGAAGAGAAAGAGAGAGAGAAAACACACAGTGCTCAAGGCGCGCTTTCAATGGATGACCGCTCGACTGTCTTGGGGGCTCGTTTTTTGACTATAAAAGCCCCAGTGTGGGCGCTAGGAAATCAGTTCACCTCGTGCCTTCAATCCAAAAACAATTGGAGTAACAGACTCATATTCGAGTAGTGATATTTCATATCAGACCGACAACAATAATCCAGCAATCATCATGCAGTTGATCAAGGTGGAGCTGATTTGGGAATCAGAAGAGTGTTGTGCAAATACTAACGTGAATCTTCTTCCCTCCGCTTTTCTTTGGGGCTTCTCTAGAGTGCTTTCTGTCTGATCGTCATCGTAGCTGCCGTCGCCGCCTTCCCCGGCCACGCTGAGAGCTACGCCAACCACAACAGCCACCACCACGGCGGTGACTACCATCACGAAGAGGAGCACCATCATGTAGGCTCAGCCACGATCCCTCTAATCCCAATCACTGACGCTCTCTCTCTCCCTCAGGCCCCAGCGCCCTACAAGTTCGAGTACGGCGTGAAGGACTTCCACACGGGAGACAACAAGGAAGCCTGGGAGCACTCAGACGGGCACGTGGTGAAGGGCGCCTACTCCTTCCACGAGGCTGATGGCACCAAGCGCATTGTGGAGTACACCGCCGATCCCCACAATGGTTTCAACGCTGTGGTGAAGCGCGTCGGACACGCCGACCATCCACAGGTGCACCACCATCATCATCACCACGAGGAAGGATACTAAGGCCATAGCAATCCAGCACATCCACTCACTTAGTCATTCCCGGATTCGACCCACAGTCATCAGAAACCGTACCTCAACACCCACACCCCTCTTCTATTTCTTCTTCCCCTGTCCAGCCCAATCATGTGTAGACAATTTAATTGATTCTTGCGCGTTCCGTGTAACCAAAGTCAATAAACACATAAGAGGACTTTAAAACTAATTAATTAATTAACTTCACTCGCCGCTGCGCATCTCTCCAATTATGCAACACTTGTGGAAGTGAGGAAGGAAGCGAATTCACTTCGCATTCTTGCAAAGAATTCAGCGAAAAAATAGTAATACAAATCGACGGGTGAATTGAAAACGATGAAGAGTCAAAATTGTAAGATTTCAAGAGAGTAAATTGAAAATTTAGCATTAAAAAGCGGTGAAAATTACCAAATTTACTTCAAAACCATCAAAACACCTTCCAATTGCTCTATAATGATTATTTTGTGAATATTTCAGTTGGTTTTATTGGCATTCTTTGGAAATTTTGGCTGAAAACCTGAAAATATTACTTTCCAAAGTCGATTTTGATAGTTTTTGAGTATATTTAATCAAAAAACATGTATTTTTTTATGGTTTTCAAGTGAAAAAATTGAAAAGACATGAGAAATTTTATATCAATTCAAAGTCTAGGAACATTTAAGGATATTTCTGATAATCTAAGACTTTTTTTTACTATTTTCTCATCATATACAAATCTCAAAATTTTCATAGTAGAACAGATAAAAAGCTTCTCAAAAAAACAAGTCATAAACTATGAAAAATTGACTCTTCATGGTTTTCGATTCACCTTTCGAATAAAGTCTGTCTTAATCTACTTACGAGATTTTGCAAATCCGGTTGAGCCATCACGAACTTGTAGAATCGCTGATTGCGGTGCAGCAGCAAGTAGAGGAGAAGCGTGGCCTGATCAATGGTGATTATTTGGCAAAGAGTGTTGTACAGCACGGAGAAGTCAATCTTGAAGCTGATTACCTCCTTTGACTGGTCATTTTCTGCAGGAAATTCAGCAAAATGTGAATGAAGTGGAAAAGAAATGAAAATTTATAACAATATAATCCAATTACAGATTATATTTATCAGTTATTTCTTCATTTTTTGATTCTCAATCGTTGCTCTGAACAAATTGGAATTTGTTCTTTTAAAAAACATTGAAAAATGCAATAAAATTCCACTGGAATTTTTTAAAGCACACGCTTTTTCAAATACGAATTTCACAAGCATAACGAAACAAATTTCCTGCTCATTGATAAGCTCAGCTAACAAGTTGTAGAATTATCTGCAGACTCGCTGTGGCAGTGTTTGGGTAATACAAACCCAGCAGAGAGCGAGAGAGATTATCGTGCTCACGAAATGAGATTGAAAGTGACCTAATTCTCCAGCTCTGCAGTAAATTGGAGCACAGACACCTTTTCTCACCCATAAAAACAACATCACACAAATCTAATCCTCTTTTCTTGGGCGAGAAGAGAGAGAGAATGTGAGCCAATGAGTCAACATTGTGCATTTCGACTTTTGTGTATCTCAGCGAATGATCAGCGAATTTAACGAGCATGATTTATGTCTTCCAAAGCACCCGTGAAAATTGGGAGCTTTGCACAATGTCTGGCTAAAAAAATTCAATTAGCCACTAATTAGATAAAGATTAGAGCGTTGCGCGAGCGCGTGGCGAAAGTGCAACAGCTTGGCTGGCGAGTGGATTTCTCACCTGAAGCATTGGCGCAGTTGAACAGACTGAAGCGGTACAGATTCTCCTTGCCAGTGTGGTGATTCGTGAGGATGAGAATCAGCAGGAGGCTCTGGTTGGCGAGCGGGAAGTGCTCTCTGAACGTGTTGGGCAGGTCGGGATTCGCCAGCACGTCCTGTGGCTTCCGGAACGTGAGCATTGACCACAGCGACTCTGCGATGCCGAACACGAAGGATCCGCCGGAGTTGAAGCCGAACATCCCCTGAGGCATCTGACTCTTGCGGCTCACGAAGTGCAGAAGAGCGCTCATGAGTGTATTCCCATGCTGACACTTGTAAATTGCCCTGAAACAGAGACAAGAAGCGGCTGAAGAATGATCAATTTGTGGATTATCTTGAAATCTCACCTGTAAATTGAAGACTTCTCCGTGGATTGGGAGGAATAGAGATGCACGGAGAGGAGAGTGATGAGATTGTTCACCGCCTCCAGGTGCAAATGGTACGTAAAGTCCTTCACCGGGATAACAACGATAATATTAACAATTGCCTCGAGGAAGGACTCGAACTTTGAGCCATCCACAGTCACACTGGTCGCTTCTGAGCTGTCCTCGACAGCCACACTCTCGTCCTGCTTCTCCACGGACTCCTTCTTGGCCGCCGGCACAGCCTCGAAGTGCTGCAGGAGCTGATACTCAGATCCCGTCTCCACGATGTACTTCACCAGGGAGCGAATGATAAACAGAGCGTTGAAGCTCTGCCACACATGCAGAGTGCTTTCCTGGTCAGACAGAGCCAGCAATTCCGTCACCTTGCTCAGGAACACCGAGATCAGGGATCCCAGATTGCCGGAGTGGAGATTGTGGCTGATGAAACTCTGGCAAGTCGTCTCCAGGCGAGAATCCAAGCTCAGCTGCTCCTGACTGAAAAAGAAACACAACAGACGCGATAACACAAGCCACCTGCTTCCGGACAGATTGCCACGCTCACCTGTTCGTGGGGAATGCAATGTGGAACTTGAGGAAGCTCTCCCAGAACATAGAATCCTCCACCGGAACGTGATCCTTTCCCACGAACTTGCTGAGAAAATCATTGCTGGCGAAGTCTTCCTGTCGGCTCACATTGGCTCCCATTTTCACCACTTAAACACTTATCAAACACACACCAACTATCCAATCAGTCAATACGGCAAGTCTGGGTCTTCAGAGAATAGTCATTGCAGGGCTAAAATAAGGATAATTCACGCACAATTGCAGGACAATTCGCCAATATTATTTTTGCCACGGTGTAAATAAGATTTGACGTCAAACTAATTCCCAGCATTCTCGTTGGCGCTTCAATCGCGACTACAATTTCAAGCGAACGACTTCTCTTAAGATAAGAGATTCTGGACGATCTCCACAATTTACAAGGATAAAACGCAAAAATTTATCGATATAACACATTTTATTATTTTCAATATATTTATGTGTATATTTGTTATTGTTAACCCAATTAATTTTTCATCTTTTATATCTTGTATTATCAATTTTTTCAACAATTTCATGGGTAAAGCATAACATGTTTGCGGCTTTTTGTGAGACAATGAAAACAGCCTCGAAGATTTTTCTTTGTGGAATTTGCCTTCATTTCAGAAAGAACATTTTGATAAAATACTTCTCCAATTGCATAAAATTATAAATTACATCCTAATTCTCGCATTGCAATAATCAGTCAAATACTTTAAGTACAATTTCATTTAGATATAATCAAATAAGAGCCAAGAATAAGGAATCCAATTGAAAATACAATTTGGAATGCACAATATAATAGTTTATTGATTCATCCTCTTCCTAAACTTCATTCCTAGCGCATCTCTCCTAAAAGTCAAAAAGGGCGGGAAGAAATATAATTCATAATAATTACCTAAAAGAGTACAATCTGCATTTCACGCGCCTAAATGCATTTTCCTTCCACCTTTTTGTCCTTCTCGCACCTCTCCCTCTCTCTCTATAATTAACATTTCATCACAGTCAATCCTATTTCAATATAAATTATATCTTTCATACAGGATTAAACTACTTGTGTGATTGTTTAATTAAATTAAAAATTGCCTAATCTCAGAAAAAGAAAATGTTCAACCACAAAATGACTTGAAAAAAAGGAATCATAAATTCTAAACGTGGCAAAAGAAGTTAATAATTTCAAGCCAATTCTCTCTCCGCTCGATGATCTCAATTTGGAAACATATTCTGCTGAGATGCGTCATTCTCGAAGTCACTCCATGCATTATTCAACTCCATGAAAATCATCTTCGCTATCTTCTCATTGTCAGTTCCCATTTGCTGTGTCGGCCGGAAGAGTGGAAAGAAGACAGAGTTCACAGGCGGTCACACACATTGCAAATTGATTTCTGTACACTCACCTTGTCGGGATGAACGGCCAGGCAGGCCTTCCTGTACGCCTTCTTCACATCCGCCGCGCTCACCAGCTGGTGCATCTCACACTTGTTCCACTTCGCATCCGGCCACAGCACGGCGTGCATCGAGCAGAGCAGAGCCCGGATGTTGCTCTTCTTCCCCTCCGTCTGAAAGTGGCCAAAAGGGGGAAACATTGAGACTCCTCCCACTCGCTTGCCACGCCCACTTATCATGTTTCTCAGCATTTTAAAGCCAAATTTATCTTTACTTTTCGCCTCTCAGAAACAACTTTAACCAATTTTCGCCTCTATTCAGCTCACAAATCCTTTCCCACTCTCTTCTCTTCATTCCCATTCATTCATCACACAACAAGAAAGCACTTTTATGGCCTTTCTCTCTCTCTCTCTCTCTCTCTTTGCTACCAAAATGTATCATGAAGAATTGTTAAATTTCGACAATCTTGCACACAATAGGCCAAAAGTACTAAATCTCACGTCAAATGGACGCAAAAATAGCACCATAAAAACAGCATAAACACTCACCCATTCCATAATCTTCAATTTGTCCGGATCCATATCTCTCGCAATTTCCTCTTTGCGCATTTCGTTGATTGAACGCGGCCCTTGGGAGCTCTTGCTGCCGAACGTGTAGCCTTGACTCCCCAGAATGTCAGCGAAAATGTCACCACTTCCCGGATTGCTCTTCGCCCCCTTCTGTGCGCCCGCATTCGGCGGCGTCTCGGCGAAGTGCGACCGGCTGTAGTCCGGCTTCTGCTCACCCGGACTCTTGGCCGTCTGATGGCTGGGCGTGGACGGCGCCCGCGGCGACGGAGTCGCAGCAAACTGGTGCGTCGGACTGGAGAATTGCGTCGATCGTGGACTGGGCGTTGTGCTCGTCTTTCCGCCGCCCCAATTCACATTCAAGCCACTCGCCAAGTTGCCCAGATCTGAGAATGGATCCGGCTTCTGTGGTGGCGCCGCTTGAGGCTCCTTCGGCGCTGCCGAGGCGGAATTGTTGGGCTGCAGAGGCATTGTGGGTGCCGTGAAGTTGCCCGCGAAGGGATCAAAAGTCTCCCCGCCATTGCTGGGCGATGATTTCTGCGGGAAATTTGCGTTGAAGTTCAAATTCAATCCATTCAAGTCCTCCGGCATTTGACTAGATTGCTGCTGATTCGTCTTAATTGAGCCAAACAAGTCATCCAGTCCATTGGCATTCGATGAAGCGTTCTGCGTGTTGCCCAACAGATCGGGAATAGGATTCTTCATGCCATTTGTGGGCGGCAGCAAATCCCCATCGGCATCGTGAGAGTCAAAACTGCCCAGAAGATCAAAACTGGCCTCCTGACGCACAGGCGGCGGCTCTTCTGCACTCTCTCTGCGCTCGCCCCTGGCCAAATTCAGCAGATCCACATTCTTAATGCTCGACAACTGCTCGGGCTCTTCCTCTTCAGTGTCCGACAATTCTACCGGCTCAATGTCAGGACGCTGTGGCATAGCTGGCGGCGGACGAGGCGGCGGCTGAGCCACAGCCGGCGGTGGAGCAGGACGCGGAGGAGCGCCTGGACCAGATTTCGGCTTGGAAATGAAATTATCCACCGTCTCTTCGTACTCCAGAGCATTGCTGAAGAGATTCAGCGGATCTCTGGCCGGCTTAGTTGTCATCCACGGCAAGGTGATTTGCGGCATTCTCTCCATGTCACCCACAAAGATGCTCAACGCCACATGGAACTTCATCGGCACGTGCTCCACATCGGGAACATCATCCAATTCCGCTTTGTCAAAGTGCAAAAGAGTCTCCTCTTCCGGTATGAAGCCAGTGTGGAGTTGGAATTGACATACTTTCAGGCCTTGTGGTCGTCCCATGCCCTTGAGGGCATTCCTGGCATGGAATACAGACACTGTGATGTCACCACAAACAGTCACATTCAGCGGAATGGACACCTTTCCCTCGGAAGCGTGATACAGACGCATCTTCTCGTACTCCTGCACCGTGGAGAAGACTACGCGATCATGGCAAGTCACCTCCACATACATTCGACACCCATCGCGGGCCTTCGTCATCCTGGGCACCGGTGAAACCGTGACAGAGACAAGAGTGACGGGCTTGAAGTGTGGAAAGTGCGGAGTGGTGCGCAGAATATCGCCCAAATAGTACAAATATCGCTGCTCCGACGGCTTCATATTCGGCGGCGTTCGCTTCACGGCAAATATCTGCATGGCATCTTCAGGCTCACGCACGAGACTCGCATAGATCAGCAGAGCACTCACCATTGTGGCCGCTGTGGCTCTGCCATTGTCTGTACTCTGAATAATCACCACACTCTTGGGATCTGCACTCAGGAATCCGTACATGTCCTCGGCAATTGAGTACATGGCGTGCAGAAGAGGCGCCTTGGGCGGCGCCGGCGAATACATAAAACTGCACTCCACCGTCCGAACAGGTGGCGGAAGTCGCGGACACGTTCGCGCACCCAAATTGTAGATGCTCATCTTGGCCAGCGAGTGTCGACTCTCCAAATACAGCTTCACGTCGTCGATGTTGTTCGTCTTGTAGGCAGATTCCAGGCCCTCCGACGGACACGGCATGACGACTATTCGTGATGTGATGTAGCTAATGTCCAGGTCTGTGCGTGCAATTGTCTGCTGCATCGTCTGCATCACCTTGGACGACGTGTCCTTCAGGTTCTTCAGGAAGCTTCCCGCGCCGCCGCGCAGCGACGAGAACAGCCCTCCGCCGCCGTGATGTTGATAAGGATCCGCCGGATTGACGGGCATTTGTGCTGGCTGCCGGGGAAGTTCGCTGGGACGCGGAGGCGCTGGACGATGCGGCGGAACGGGTGATGCTTGAGGTGGAGTCGGCCGCGGAGGCTGCGCTGGACGGTTGGGCGCATGAACAGGACTCGGATTCGGTGTTTCACTCGGAGGCGTGTGCAGAGGTTTGCCCTGCAGCCCCAACGGACCCTTCAGCGACCACTCCATCGACTCGGAAATAGCAGCTAATCTCTCCAGCACAGTGGAAATGTCGAATCTCTTATTGGGATCCACCTGGAAAAAGCCAAATAATAACATTTAGATGACAATCTTGCAAGAAAAGGGCAAAGAAGTTCTCACTTGAAGACATCCTTTGATGATATCGTGGAAGCAGACGTAGCGTGAGTCTCCGGGCAGCGTGTAGTTGGCATTGATGATCCTCAGCTTCGCGGAGTCCTCGAAGGGGTGCTTCTGGAAGCACAGACAGTAGAGGATACATCCCAGCGCCCACACGTCTGCCTTGGGGCCTATTTGATAGTTGGCCCAAGTGTCCAGCTGCTCTGGCGATCGATACATCGGCGTCGTCACCGTGGCCAGCTGATCCTCCAGGTTGTTCCGCTGCTGTGCCGACCACGACATGTCCGGCGTGTAGATGTCCGTGGTGGCGGACCCGAAGTCGCACAGCTTCAGCAGGCCGTCATTGGCCAGGAGGAAGTTCTCAATCTGCCCCCAATTAGTGGCCAATTAGAAACGCAGTTTCTCACTAGGATTACACAGGGGAATTACCTTTATATCTCTGTGGGTTATTGGTGGATGCTGCGAGTGCAGATGACTGACTGCACGTGCCGCTTGATAGAAGACACGGAGAACTGTGGGCGGTTCTAGAGCGCTGCCCAGACAATCGACCAGCGTGCCGCCTGAAATATTCCACACAACAAACACAATGAGAGTCAAAGGCGCGCTGATAAGCCAGCCCGCGAAAGCTGAGTGATAAATTATCCCCACACACCTTTGCACAACTCCGTGACCAAGAGATACTCCGCATTTCCCTGGGCGCTCTGCGTCCGGTCGATGAATGACGCCGCCACGAACGTGACGATGTTGGGATGCCCGGACAGCTGCTTGTGGATGTTGATCTCCTTGATGATGGTGTTGCACGCCTCCTTGTCGGCGCCAATGAGCTTCTTCAGGGCATACTCAGCGCCAGATTGAGTGTCCTGCGCCACATACACAAACGCGAATCCGCCTACGTGGGCAGAGAGACGAGCATTAGCACGCGATAAGGCATTCCCTGCCCTTCGGCAGAGTGTGCACTTGCGCCGAATTGGCCTCGAAACTGCCACAGAATCTCGCAAAGCTCGCAAGAGCTGTGATTTTTTCAGGCAAAAGCGCCGCAAATCTTTCGTCCTGAGCAAATTGATTTATGTCTCTCGTGCGGAGGCGGAGGAATCAAATAGCATGAAGGGTATCATCGTTGAAATAAGACACTCTCTCCTTCAGCTATTTCTGGGCAAAGTGGCAAAGAAAGAAAAAGAAAACTTCGCCCTGAAAAAAGCCTCCATTGCAATCCGGAAGACAGACTTTTTTCCACAATGTTCGGGAGTCAAACAAAGCGTAATCGCATGATGGCCTTTGGCCAGGAAATAAACAACTGACACTCATGTGCGGGACTTCAATTGCCTTGTTAAAGCAAAAGTTATTCCAATTCATAAACACACGCTCACGAAATTGAGCAAGAGAGTCTTAAGAATGACCAGTGAATATGCGCTCTGGAGCTGCGGTCGAAGCCAGGAAAGAAAGTTCTGGCAGGGAATTTCCCAGCGGAAAACCCCTTGCCACTCTCCGCAGCCTCAATTGTGGCCACAAAGACCGATCAATGGTCACAAATTGAAGGGATTTGGAGGCGACATGAGGTAAACAAACGCCAATTAAAGGGCGTAAAGTGAAAATTGTGCAAGTGAAAATACGCTCACCTTCAGCGATCACTCGCTTTATTCGCAATTTCAGGGCGCCCACTTCCACCACTTGGCCCACAAACTCATTCTCCTGACCACCATTCGTCCCTGTGTTAAAGTATCCTATAGCTGACTTGAAGAATTCACTCATTTTCCCCACAAAGCCACGAAAACTCAGAAGCAATCACTCGCGCTATCCAACTTTCTTTTCCACAAAAACGCCATGTTCTGACGTCCCACGGCCAGCGCGTGGCAATTCACTACGCGTAAAATACCCGCGAGAGTCTCACGCATTTTTGTACAGTTTGCGAAGAGTGAATTTTACTGATAAATCGGCATCTTGCGAGCGGAGAAGAATGTATTCCATCTAAGCATTTCCCAGAATTATTCATTCATCCATTCAATTGATCCAAAATATTTTTCTACACTTTCACAGCGTGAATTTGCGACGTGTTTGTAAAAAGCAAGAAGTCGGAAAGTTCTCCGAAAGTGTGTGTCATTCATGGGATTGACCTGCTCCGGAAGCCCGTATCTCTCGAGGTGTGGTGGAAAATTGTGTGAAAGAGCCTGAGAAACAGCCCAATGGCTGCCACCCTGAAGCCCTACCTGACCGCCGGTGAGTGTGCCTTCGTGTCCAGGTCGAAATCCCTCCGCTGACTTGGCTTTCTTGCCTCCCGCACAGTTCGTCACACGCTGACGGCGGCGATGTGTCTGTCCAACTTCTCCTCCCAGGTCGTGGAGCGGCACAACAAGCCCGAGGTGGAGGTGAAGAGCAGCAAGGAGCTGCTGCTCACGCCCGTGGTGATCTCGCGGAACGAGAAGGAGCGCGTGCTGATTGAGACCAGCGTGAATTCCGTGCGCGTGAGCATCGCCGTGAAGCAGGCGGACGAGATCGAGAAGATCCTCTGCCACAAGTTCACGCGCTTCATGATGATGCGCGCGGAGAACTTCATCATCTTGCGCCGGAAGCCCATCGACGGCTACGACATCAGCTTCCTGATCACCAACTTCCACACTGAGCAGATGTACAAGCACAAGCTCGTGGACTTTGTCATCCACTTCATGGAGGAAATCGACAAGGAGATCAGCGAGATGAAGCTGGCCGTGAACGCCAGGGCGAGGATCTGCTCTGAGGAGTTCCTCAAGCGCTTCTAGACACACACACAGGCATTTCCTTCAACACCAGTTGTATTCCGCAATCTTTTGTATTGGTACTGTTCAGTTCTACACATAAATTATATCGAGAGACGAAAGAAAACCAGGGAAACACTTAAACATAAACTACTCATCGGGATAGAGTATGTCGTCCAGGAGCGCGAGCACCTTGCGCCGAAAGCCACTCATCTGTTTGTCCGTCATCTGCTCCATCTCGGGCATCAGACTCAGCAGGAAGAGCTTGCGCGGATTCTCTGTTTCGGGGGTGAATTTCCGCTTCTGCGACTTCACCTCGCTCAGGTTGATTGAGTAGGTTTCGTTCTCCGTGTCGATCTCCTGCATGATGCTGCGGATCAGCCGCTTCTTGTCCGTGGAGTCGCCGGGCGTGGTGGTGGAGGACTGCACGTAGGGCTCCTCCAGCACCACTTCGTACTCCTCGCAGTCGCGCTGCTCCTCGCTCGGATCCGGCTTCACTCGTCGGCCGCGCAGCACGCGCTTCTTCGCCGACTCCTCTTCCTCATCTGTGTTCTTGCTGTCCAGATTGTCCTCCTCGTCCGCGGCACTCTTCACCACCTGATACGGCACGGTCATCTTCACGAACGGCATGATGAACTTCATCTCGTCCATCAGATAGTATCGACACTTCAGCGTCTGTCCGTTCTGCTCCGCCTTCAGCTTCCGCAGGAACACCGTTCGCAGGTTCCGCCACTTGTCGCGGATGTTCTGGGCTGAAATGACAAGCACACATTGAACTCCTGCACCCTCCTCCAGGCAGTGGGAGAGCCTCACGATTGTCGCCCATCTCGTCGGCGATCTTCTTCCACACTTTCTCAATGAACTCCCTGTCCGAGTACTCAGACATCCCGAAGTCGTACAGGCAGGGATTCTGCTTCACCAGCCGCACGAGGCGCACGTTCTCCTGATGCTCTCTGTGCCTGACCATGATTCTACAGCGTCAAAACACCGCGAGGATATGCAAAATACACTTTGTTATTATTTTCCAAAGCGGACATCAAGAGTGCGGAATGACAAGGCGATGACAGGGCGGCAACTCCGGAAATTGTCGTCCGAAAGAGGGATAATTTTTGAACAGCAACGGTTGTGCGTGTTTCCTTCAATTTCTCCCTTTTCCGCTTTTCTCGACCATCAATGGATAAGTTAATGACTTTAGGAAGACTTCTTGTGTATGTGATTATTGATAATTGCAAAAATAGATACTTCTTTATTCAGAAATGCTTATTTTCAATGTCTTTCTTTCACATCCAAGTGATGGCAGCACTTGCGGACCCCATAAGAATCCTCTTGAAATTTTCATATGAAAAATTTCCAACGATCATGTGATTTTTTTTCACATCAATGTCTCTTATTAGATAAGATAACGAGTAGAATTCATTTTCTTAAAGTTAAAACATCATGATATTATATTAGAAAACTTTCTTCCCACATCTTCGTGTTGACAAAGACATTAGACACTTCCGCTGACTGGAGCGGAACATTCGCACACCGTCGAGGAACGTGGCAATAGTTGTTTGCGGGGTTTCGCAAGAAAAGTGGTGTCAATAATAAATAAAGAGGTTTTCTCGTGTGTGCAAGTGATATTGTAACGAAAGATGTGATTTCCCTGCAATAGGAGTGTGGAAAGTGTTGTATAAACAATCGCGACAATGTATTTCCCGGTTGGCTGGCCTAAAATACTCGATATCGCGGAAACGGCGAATGGTTGTCAATTGCTGAAGATTTGTTGTGACCGAGTTAAGATTCTCTTTGCCATTCTCACGGAAGACAGCCTGAGAATATGGTACACAAAGGTAATGTCCGCGAGATTCCCATGCCACGTAGAGATGATGAGTAATTGCGCCCCATTTCAGCCGTGCGTCCCAATTGTCTGCCATCGTCGGGATGCAAAATCGATAGAGAAACATGGCCGGAATATGCTGGTGGAGTGGAAGCCCGATTCCAGCATGCTCGTGATTGTGGTGAGTCCGGAAGTGCATTCCGCCTGGCCACGGCCCCAGAGTGACCCTCTTTTCCCCTGCTTGCAGACAGAGGACGGCACGCTGCTGCTCTTCAGCCTGGGAGTCGTCGACACGCCCAAGGGAATCTACAACCAGATCGACTCGCCGTTCCAGAACTTGCGCCGCGACAGCGCCGAGCTGTTCGTGAAGGAGACAATTCCCTCGCTCACGCTCACGCTGTCCCACGAAGTGGCACTCTTCGTACCGGTCACCTGCGTGTCCTGCGTCAGCATCTCCCAGATGATGGTCGCCACGGAGTCCGGAAAGGTGCTGCGCATCCGCTGGGATGGCGTGGAGGAGCGCGACTTCTCGCTTGACCTCAAGCGCATCCCCTTCAGTGTGAACCAGCAAGTTAGCTACGGTGAGTTAAAGGCCAGGAGAAGAAGAGAATCAACTTTCGCTCAGATCCAGGCCGAAAATCGATGAGAGCAGTGATTCTTGGCAGGAGAAATGCATGAATTTTGCAAAATCTACTCCAATTGGAACATTATCCGTTCCTAATAGGAAGTTTTCCTGGTGCTGCAGAGTAATTCAGAGAGTTTCATGGCTAATTTAGTGTATTTATCCTTTGCAGCTGTGCCAATTTTAGAGGATAAAGTTCACATAACTTCGATGGACTATTCGCCACTCGTGGGCGGTTTTGCCATCACACTCAACGATGGTCGAGCGGCTTTTCTCACGGCGAACAACCTCAAGTTTGACCCAAACGTACGTGAAATAATCTATTGTTCGATGTACATGAAAATGCCTTCATGAAGCTCATTGTTTTCTCTTGCAGCAAGTTCAAGGAATATGGGCTCAAAACATCGACGATGCGAGTTGCGCTACGATAAATCACAAATACCGCTTGATAGCGTTCGGGCGCAAGAAGTAATTTGTCCATGTCAACTAGTTGCTCGTCAGTTTGTCTCTAATTAATTTGTTTCTTGCAGTTCGCAGGCTGTTGTGTACACGATAGATGACTTAACTGGTGGCCTAGAATTGTCGCATGCTCTAATTCTGAGTGCCAAAGACTTTCCGGGCTCGCCTGGCGCCGTGCGGGAGATGAAATGGACTCCGGATGGATGTGCAGTGGTGCTTTCGTGGTGCAAAGGCGGGATTTCGCTGTGGAGCACTTTTGGGTCGACGCTCATGTGCTCCTTGGGTTGGGATTATGGACTGAATGTGGATCTGGCCAAGCACAATCCCCTGGACATCCAGTCGATGGACTGGTCAACGGAGGGCTATCAGTTGTTCATGGTGCGACACACGAATGCCCAGGAAGTGGACGGAGACAACGCATCGACGGCGGAGCCTTCGCGATCGCTGCTCGTGCTGGACTTTGTCAAGAGCTCAATGTCCGTGAATCCGTGCATGAGCTTCCACTCGCACCTGTTGCTGCAGGGCGACGACAAGCTGTACATGAATCAGGGCGAGAGTCTCCGCAATATTCACTACAACTCACGCAGCTACGGCACAGATCTGCGCACATTCGACTCGCCGTTCTACACGGGCTGCAAGCAGACCAACTTCTTCGCCACATCCTACAGCATCTGCACGACGAGTTACATAAACGATGGTGAGATCAAGCGTGTGGCCAATGATGATGCCATGTATCATTCGGATGACTATGAGCTGGGAAAATCACTGCAAGTCACCAGCATATTGTCGGAGAGCAAACACTGGATCGTTGTGCAACTTCCCACAGCTTATATGGCCAGCAATTGGCCAATTCGAGTGAGTTTCGCCATGATTAAGATAGGGAATATAATACATTGCATGCCGACAACATATAATTTGACGATTTAATTCATCTCTCTCTGTTTCTCTCCCGCCCCGAAAATACAGTACAGTGCAATCGACAAGAGCGGAGTGAATTTGGCTGTGGCCGGTCGACTGGGCTTCGCGCTCTACTCCCTCGGCACGCGCAAGTGGAAGCTGTTCGGCAATGAGACGCAGGAGAAGGACTTTGTCGTCACCGGGGGACTGCTGTGGTGGAATGAGTTCATCATCATGGGATGCTACAGCATGGTGGGCCACAGTGACGAGTTGCGACTGTATCCGAAGGACGCGAAGCTGGACAATCGCTTCGCGAAGATCATTCCCTCCAGTGCACCGGTGGTGCTGATCAATCTCTACAAGGATCAACTGATTGTCTTCACCAATGACGGCTTCGTCACGAGCTTCGCAATAACACGCCACGATGCCCAAACTGTGGATCTCACAACATTCCGTCTGTACGATATCAGAGGACTTTGCGTCCATCCGGCGTGCATTGTGTCAGTGACGATGACCAATTTGAAAAATGAAAGCATTCCGCGAGTCAATCAAGGTGAGAAATCCCTTAAAATGCTTGTTAGAATATCAACTCTATCAACTCTAGAATGTCAACTCTTGCCTCTGTCTAAAGGTTAAGAGAGGCAGAGAGACTGTGTTTGAACATTCTCTGCGTGATCTCAAGGAAATGATTGCCACAAAAATTTCAATTACACGCCTATATCTTGTATGATTTACCACATGACAAATTGGCTCGTGAAATTGGGCAAGAAGCAATCAGAGAAACGCTGATACAAATCATTTACAAACAAGATTTCCGAACGGATAAAGTCGTGCAGCACAATATGAAGCCCTACAACTGACCCAATTCCGTGAATACCTTTGCCATAATTACACTTTTCCTTTCGTTAAGCGCGAGCATTGCGCTTGAGGTGAGACACACTGCATTAGCGAGAGAGTGTTTTTGAGTTGTTGGAATGTTACTTCGCAGCTTCACTCTTGTCTTCAACGCGAAGCAATGTCGCGAAATCATGAAACTGAGTGTGGAAAATGAGCAATTATATGGAGTTAAGCATGTTATTGAACTAATTTGGGTGTTTTTTTTTCAATTAAAGTACCTAAAAGTCAATTTATTATAGATTTCGTCTTATGAATTTTTGAAAAGCTTTTTATTTATTCTTTGAAATGTCTCAAAAATTGCAGTCAAACGCAGAAAACGCCTTTTCAGGAAATAATTTTTGATTTTCTGAATTATCCTTAAGTGTTTTTTACACTTTGAATGATTATTTCTCATATCTTTTAAATTCTTTTCACTTGTAAAGCATGAAAAGTTGATTTTTTAGAACTTGTTTGGATAAAATCAACTCGAAAACTATTAAAAATTGACTTTGGAAAGTAATATTTTCAGATTTTCCATTAATTTTGCCATATTTTAGTCAAAAATTCTAATAAATACAAATAAAATCAACTGAAATATTCACAAAATAATAAATACAGAGCAATATTTGCACTTTATCGGACGATTTGAAGGCGTTTTGAAGTAAATTTGGCAAATTTCGCAGCTTTAATAACGCTAAATTTTGATCTTTAGTCACATTGAGAAAAACTCTTGCAAAATGCCAATCTTGATATTCCATTTCAAGTTGAGACACTTTAAAATCTCAGCTCCTCATAAGCTAAACCTCGCAGATGCTTATCTTATGCATTTTGTGTCTGTTTGTGTCTTTCAGCGAGTCAACAATCTGAGACCCTGATCTTGAACGTTTCGGGGCGGCTGTTGATGGTGCAGAAGGAGAATAATGGGAATACATGTGAACATCTGGTGAGATTGATATGTCCTTTTTTTATTTACGCTTTTCTCATTCGTATTTTTTTTTTATCATCAAGTATAAAAAAGAGAGTATTGTATTGGGATACAGAAGAAGAATAGATGGTAGAATGCTCGAAGGATTTGTCGATAGGCCTGAAGAGTGGGTAATGAGAGTGATTTATCACAAGTAGAACACAAGCTAGTGATCACATCTGCAGGGATGGCGCGCCTAGTAGTGGTGTCCGTGGTAGTCGTGGTGGTGGGGAACGTAGTGGTGCACGGCGTGTCCGACCTTCTTCACCGTGGCGTGGAATCCGGTGTGAGGATCCGCCGTGTAGTCGACGACGCGCTTGGTGCCATCGGGCTCGTACAGGGAGTAGGAGCCGGTGACGTGGTGTCCGTCGCTGTGCTCCCAGGCCTCCTTGTGGTCACCGGTGTGGGGATCCTTCACGGCGTAGCCGAATTTGTACTGGGCAGGAGCCTGCGAACGAGCAAACAACCGTGATTGTTATCCTGCAAATTCACCACACTCTGTGATCTTACGTGATGGTCCTCATGGTGATCGTAGTGATGATCGTATCCACCGTAGCCGCCGTGGTGATGATCCACGTGCTGGTTGAAGTGTGCGTAGCTCTCGGCGTGTCCTGGGAAGGCGCTCACAGCCACGGCGAGGAGGACTAAGCAGCAGATGACCTGCAAGAGAATTGTTTGAGCGTTCCTTCGACTTCCTCTTCTCTCAATGTAAATCCAGATTCTATTATCCACTAGAAGAGTTCTCTTCACCTGATAGGATTGCATTTTGGCAAGATTATTTTAACACAAGACTTTGCGCACGCTGGTGTGATTTAGTTGTGAACTATTCCGATGCGGACACTTGACTGTTTTGATGGAAACACGTACAAGTGCTTTTATACCTGTAAAGTCGGTGTTTTTCAACGTTTGGTTCCCAAACGGAGGAGAGTGAATTTTAACATACACCACATAGATTATGTCCGTTGTGCAGCAGCATAGAAAGTTTTGAAATACACTTGGCAATAAAATAATATATTGCGAGCGCGCGCGCACTCTCAGACAATAGTCCAGCCGTCCGTGGACTTATCGGAAGTTGTACAAATACATTCGATTGGGAGAGAGAATTGCTGGTGTGTTTTGGCACACACATTGCGCACAGACACTGTATTCTCTGTCTCATGCTGCTCTCTTTCTTATTAAATGATTTTAATTGAGTTCAAAAAAGTTGCATAAGACTTCTTGTGTGTGTTTTGGTCTCTGTTTGTTTGGCTTTTTGCCTTAACACAGAATCCAAAGCCACACAATATCGATCGATTCCCAAGGAGACACATCCGATAAATGTAACACAACGCGACTTGTGGCCAATGGTTTTTCTTCGTCAGTTCATCCAGATCGGCTGCGGAGACACAATTCTTGAACTATATTAACAATAAGTTAACCCATTCCAGATTGACAGTGTCAGAAAATTAGTCCTTCATTTGCCAAATTCAATACATTTGATGTCATGCTTAAGTTTGCTTATTGTTCTATTGCCAAAATCAATCCTCACGTTTCTTATACAATTGTAATTCCACTTTGAAAGCTTGGAACGCTTTTGGGATATCCTTGAGTGCCTAAAAAAGATTCTTGTGAGGCTTTTATCCGAGACATCAACCAGAAATCAAGATTTCAAGATAACAAGAATCCTTGACTGTCTTGGAAAATTTGTACTTTTCAAAGGGTAACAACACCATAAACTTCCTAAGCTTTGACAATCATGAGTTAATGCAGTGTTTGCTCACGTAATATGCGGACAAACAGTGGCGCATGCAATTGTACAAAGTGTATTATCGCATTGACATCGAAGAAAGTCGCCCCTCAACATATATGACACCACGGAATATGATCATAGCGCGATTATGCTTCAGTGAGGCGTAAAGTGTGCACTGATCTACGGATTTGGGCACCACAGATATTGTGTGTACTTCATCTTCTCCACTTCATAACATGACACTCGATATGTAATTAATCGCTTTCCTCCTTCAATCGTTACATGGCAATGGAGAAAGAGAGACACACAAAGTTACAAAAATCTCTATTACATTTAATTGTTTTTCTGGCTTCTTTCCTTCTTTATTTTTTCGTTTGCCTCTTCATGGCATTGCATGTATCATTTGACTTGCATAAGTTCCATGGGCTGTATTTTAGTGGGTACCTTAATTATGCTCAGTGTGTGGTCACCTAATTAATTTTTTCTTCTCTCTATTCTGTGTCGAATTAGTTATTTTCGTTGATTTCTTAATAATATCTTATGAGTGGAAAAATGGCTAAAAATACCAAACAATGTGACATGCAAAAAGAAGTGTTTTGAGAGGCAAAAAGACTTTCTGTGGCACTTTTACATGATCTTGAGAGGTGTTTTATCAGTGCAATGCACCGAAATAAAAGTAAAGCTCAAAACATGGACAGAGAAACTGCGTGAGAATATTATGATTATCATGTTGAATAATGTTGTGAGTGAAAATTTTAGAGTTCCCAAAAATTATGTCACTGGCAGAAATAATGATTAACGATGGTCGTACTTGGGAGAAGAAGCATACTTTGTGACATAATTTCCATGTGAAAGCAACACACTTTGGCAGATTATTTGGTGAAGTTTATGGGAATTGTCCCACATTTTCTAAGGGTTGCGCGCAAACATCCTATGTCAAGGCATTATGCAATCCAGTGGATATTATTAGCATAATATGTAATATGTAAGTCAGTGTGTTATAATAATGATAAAAGACTAGTGAACCATATTTTTTCGTTTGGATGAATTGAAGCACGTGATTTTATGTACATATATATCGAGATACTTGATCGACAAATTGGCAATTTGTCGATATATTATTAATGCCGAGGCACAATTGCAATTTTACATGGCAGAGTTTGCTATTTTATGCATATATTGCATGCTGTGGAAGTGAATCAAATCATGATGCAGCAGCAAAAGTGGCGGCAATGCTGCAGAATGGTCAATTCTTGTGGGCAAATGAAGAGATTAATCATTCACACTCTGGGCATTGGAATGCATTTTATGGGGGATTAAAAGCTTGTTTCATTGAGAGACTTGTGTTTATATATTCTTGAGAAAGTGAGTCAATTTTAATGAGTCCGAAGGAGAATTGAGAAAGATTAACATAGGAAAAGTGAGGGTAAAAAAGCTCACAGCCATGGCTCAAGTGTTGTTGTGAAGGAAAAAAAAATTTAACACACTTATTACCCTATATATGGAATGTTTATTGGGGGATTTTACAGACTCCCAAGAATCTGTAAAGTCATTTCGAAGTGTGGGCATGAGCTTGTAGTATTTTCTGCTGGATTACAACGAAAATTATGTGCACAGAGAGAGAGAGAGAAAAAAATGATCTCTTGTAGACACAAAGTGAGATAATGATACATAAAGATAAAGTACAAGAGAATATGTAATTTGAAATTATGAAATTCCTCCTGGCCGAGAGAGAGACGCCAAATGCCTGATTTTATGGCCTCCAACGGAACCTTTCTTCTTGCAAGAGCGCCGCATGTGCGCGGGAGATTGCATAATGCCGGATAAGTGGAGGTGCAAGATATTGTGGTTATTGTATTTTAGAGGTTTATGGTTCACTTTGTGGTACTGCTGACCAAATTGCATTATGCTGTATAGACTCAAAAGAGGCCCTAATGGGTAACATAACACTTTCGCTGTGGAATGTTAATTGAGTGAATTCCACACCGCTTGTGTACATTTTCATCTGTGTAATATATTTATAATGGAATAATTGCTGTAAATTCATAATATATCATTAATTGATTGTCTTCTGCCAGACATCAACTTGCCTGGCATCGTGTGTTGAGTGCATTTGGCTGTCGGACTCACACAAGACGCACCTCAAGGAGTCTCTGTGGCTCTTCTGCGGCGGACACGGCATGCGAGTGTGGCTGCCTGTCTTCCCGCGGCGCGAAGGCGACTCTGGCCATCGGAGTCACAGGCACACATTCATGTCCAGAAGGATCATGCTCTCCTTCACGCTGCGTGTTTATCCACTGGGTGAGTGGCAAAAATCCCTTATTAAGCTGATATTTTAGCTTAAAAGTGCTGAGATTTTAGCAAACCTTGAGCAAAAAGTGCTAAGACGAAGTATGAAAACGGAATCGATAAGGATATCCAATTTCCTGCTGTTTTCTGGACCCAGGGACTTGCAAGACGTTCGAATTAATTGATCAAAACACGATTCCTCGATATTTTTCCCAGTTTTTTATGGGTCTCAGTCTTATAAAGAACAATAAACACCTGAAAATATTTATTTATTTCCTCTAAATGCTTTTAAACACAAGAATCTTTATGGTGAAAACACAGCATTTTGCTCATACCATCTCGGTTCGGTCCCGTCAGATTCCCTTCAGAATTTTGGTCTGCAGATCAACTTTTGGCGCCTTCACACAATCCGATTTTCTCCACAATGATGGCTCATTATGGACGAAATCAATTAATTTTTGAGTTTTTTCCACACTTAAATTCATTTCATTGACGATTTCCTCGATTTTCCGTATGAAATTTGTCTATTTTGACCATTTTGACAGCAAGCGCATTGTCAGACACGTCAAACTCAAATTCAGCGCGGGTTGCCCAACGTAAAATCTGCAGGCACACACTTGATATAAAAATGTTGTGAGCAGGAAGGAAAATACACGATTCGTGTGGGGAAGAAAGAGATGAACTAAAACAATTGTCCAATGACAAAAGCTACGTTTTCACCATTAATTTCTCAGCGCAAATTGTATTGATTTAATTGTATCGGTTCTCATACAAAAATGGCTTCTTGCAATTTTCTGGCAAGGTTTTGCATGATGCGACATCTATGTATTTAAGTACGCATCAGAACTTTGACTGGTCACCGCTAATATCGCTAGTTTTCTTACTAAATTTGCTCAGAATTAAGCAGAACAACGCTAAAACCTTAGCAGTTTTAATCTCAATTTTGAGATCTTAGAATTTTGTAAATTTTTATGTTTTCAACCCCTAATTTCCAGTGATCCTCTTCGAAGATGCAATAATTCTGGGCGTGGAGAATGACACAGTTCTGTACACGAGCGACTCTAGTCTTCACTTTTCCCTCCCATTTTGCGTACTTGAGAGAACGGTAATGATCCATAGCTGAGCACTGTTTTAATCTGATTTGTATTCACAAATGTGTCTTGTGCTTCTTGACTTTCCTTTTTTCTCCAGAGTCAAGTATATTTGCATCAGATACTCCGCCAATTGATTCGACGCAATCTCGGCTACAATGCCTGGGAGATTGCCCGCAGTTGTACAAATTTGCCATATTTTCCGCATTCTCTGGAACTACTCTTGCACGAAGTGAGTTGATGATTATCTATTGTGCAAATGGATGGAAAATTGACTGGGGAATTGAGTGTGCATTTATCATGCCTTAATTGCAGGTTCTCGAGGAGGAGGCCACGAGCAAGGAGCCCATTCCTGACGCCCTGCTGCCCAGTGTGTTGGAGTTCATACAAGAGTTTCCCGTCTATTTGCAGGTAAAGAAAATTTGGCGGGGGCTCATAAATATGAGATGCATTACGATTTTGGTAAATTATAGGCCTTCATACATTTTTAATGACGCTTGAAGGATTGCCAAAAGTTGTAATTTTCACACGAATAATTCGAGGCTATATTTTGATGGATTGTCCCAAAAATGGGCGCAAATTGGTGTGATTTTCTCAACCACAAATTGCACTTCTCTGTTTCCAGACTGTTGTTCAGTGTGCTCGCAAGACGGAAATTGCCCTCTGGCCGTATCTCTTTGCCACTGCTGGAAAGCCAAAAGATCTCTTTCAACAGTGTCTGGCATCGAAGCAACTCGAGACGGCGGCCAGTTATCTCATCATCCTGCAAGTGAGTCCCTTTTTGGCGCTTCACTGACTGCCAAATTGACCCATTTCATGGCCGTTTTGCTATTATTTGCGATATATTTCAACAAAATTACCACTCTTGTTCATTGAATTCACATTTTTTTTCTTTCTTTACGTAAAACCATAACGAAATGGTTGCAATGAATTTAATGATCTTCAAATTATTGTGTGTGTTTGTGTGTAAATCGTGGAGATCTACTTTTCTTGTTAATGCATCGTGCGCATGACCTTCAAGAAGAGAAGATATTTTTTTTTATGTAACCTTCATTGCCAATTATTTAATGTGAAATTTTATGAGTTATAATTTTTGAGTTATGCGTCAGGAAATGTGGTTGTTTTTTTGGCTCTTGTGTGGCTATTAATTTCGTAAAAATGTTAAAACTCTCGCATAATCTCAATAAGTGCGTAATTTATTTGTTTTTTAAAAGTGATTGCAAAAAATCCTCTCAAAATTTTCGATGCTTGTTTTGCAGCATTTGCAGTTTTGTGAATGATTATTTCATAAGATGGTCATAAATATTTCGCTTGGTTGAAAGTAGTAAAACTGTTTGTTGCAGAATTTAGAGCCGTCATCAATTAGTCGGCAATACGCGACTTTGCTGCTGGACACGGCCTTGGAGCAGAGTAAGTGGGAGTTGGCGCGAGATCTGGTGCGCTTCCTGCGAGCAATTGGTGAGTTTGCAGCCCAAAGAATGCGAAAAACACAGTCTTTGATGTGTTTTCTTCATCTCTGCAGATCCAAATGATGTGGAATCGCCGCGAACGTCATTCGTGATGGGCCAGAAGTTGGGCCTCAGCTCACCGACGACTCCCGTGAGTCCCAATGCGGAGGATTTGAGCCTGATTATGGGCTCAATGGCGCGCGGTCGAAGCTTCTCCACCACGATGAATCCCAAACAGCAGCCCGGAGAGCCGAATCTGAACACATCGCCGAACAGTACAAAGGAGAAGACGCCGCCGTCTTCGGTGACGGTGCAGAAGAGGAAGAAAAGCATGCCGCACACGCAGAAGGAGAAGGACTCGTCCACGGCGGAGGACTTCTTCATCGACGTGATCCTGCAGCGGCACGCCAGGCGATTGCTGCAGGAGCGGAAGCTGGAGGAGTTGGGCTACATGAGTGCTGCGCTGGACTTCCACTTGGTGGGCTGGTTGTCGCGTGAGAAGGACAGAGCGGCGCGCATTGAGGACTTCGTGGCGGCGCTGAAGCAACTACACGAGGATCTGGAGTGGCCAAAGCCGAGTCTGGAGTTGAAACTCAATCCCGATGCTGACAAGTCCAATCAGACGCAAGAGAGTCCGAGTTACTCGCTGCAATCGCTCAAGATTGAGACGAATTTGGGTGCTAGCGATTCGGGATACACAAGTCTTCCTGGCCAGCAGACGTCTCTGGAGATGCCCATGTCGTGCGATGAGGGACATCTGAAGGTGCATCGTCGCGACAGTGGCTCGAAGTTGCTCCTGAAGACCGCCACTGTGAGTGTGGAGGCGAAGCCGAGCGCCAGCAACAATAACGTCGAAGGGCGGAAGCCCAAATTGCCCAGCATTTCCGAGGCTGAGGCGAAATTAGTGCCAATGATGGAGAATATGAGCGTCACGTCGGAGCAGGTGTCGTTCTGGGGCGACGAGAACTCCAATGCCTTCACGCCGGACATCGAGCATCAGGCCTTTGCGAATCCACAGCTGCCCAGTGTTGAGGAGGAGCCAAAGCTCAAGACTGTGTCACACAAGCTGGAGGTGAAGATGCGGTATTTGCTGCAGATCTTCACTGAGGCGGGATGTCTGGAGTTTTCTCTCCTGCTGTCGATTCTGTTGCTGGACGCAGCATCGATTTGTCGCATCACAAATGCCGCCGTCCGGACGGGATCTCTGCAGCTCTGTCGACAGCTGCGCAACGGCCTGAAGGACATCATGCGATGGAGCTTCCAAGAGTGGTGAGAGATCATTTGCTTCTTCCAGTGATTTCCTAAGCTGACTTTGCTTCCTCTTTCAGTCTGGGCTACAGATCTTTCGCCATCACGCTTCAGCCGCAAATCTATCAACTGGACAAGTTTGTGCTGCAGAAGGAATCCATTCCGCCACTGCAGTTCGTCTCCTACAGTCCAACACAGAGCTTCCCAATGACTCAAATTCCCAGTTCTGACAAAGTCGATCCGGCAACAAAGAATGTGAGCATTTGAAGGGTGATTTTGTGAGGATTTCAGTCTGACTTTCGGTGTTTTTGCAGACTCAATCGTCAATTAAAGTGGATCACCAGACGTTCGATCACATGCTGGTGAAGAGCAACAGCGTGGACAGAAGCACAGCGGCGCAGACTGAGTCAATTAGCAGCGATCGTGAGGAATCCACTCAATCCAATCCAGCCAATTCTTCTGTGTTATCTTTCAACGATTTGCCAAAGCCTGAGAGTACTGGTTGTGTCCTAATGTAAATACAAAAATGCAGGAAATTGTGCATAATGTTTAGCAAAAAGTTCTCATTTATATCCTTTCTGTGTGCAATTTTGAGCAATATGTCATTCAATTGAATCCGTTTCTATGTTTAAGCTTCTCAGGAAATTGTGTTGAAGAGAAAAAAAAAATTAATGGAAAATTGTGTCTGTTTTCCTGATCAATCGAAAATATTTTTGCGAAAGATTTTTAAATAATGTGCGGAAGACTTTTTTCGAGCGATTTTCAGTGAAACAGTTTCCGTCCTTTTGCAGAAGAGAAAGAGAACGAAGAGAGAGAGCAAAGTAGCCAAATGATGATTGATTCCCTTGTTTAAATGTTGTCCTGACTGTGGCAGAAATACGTTGAGATTCAATAATGTAGCAATTTTGTGAGAGAACTTACAGAAGACATTCTTTGATAGGTTGGCAGAGAGAGAGTTGCGTTTTAGATGGAAATGAATTTGTTATCTACAATTAATTGGTTAGTGTTGACTTTGTAGAAGCGATAGCGAAGTGAATAATAAGATTTAACAAAGTTTTGTAGAGTAGAACTCTTATTTAAATATAATATTTGCAGAATGAGAAGAGAGAAATTTGGATAATTGCATAATTTATAGGAGATTTCTATAGAGAAAAAACATTGGTAATTTCATATTGACTAACATTCTTTGTTGTCTACATTGTAAATATCAAAATCTCAAGGTAAAATTCTATCCCTTCTCTTAAATAACAATACAAATTTGACTCACAGACATGATCTTTTCTTTTTCTTTGACTCGCGGTGTGAATTTGTGCATTTGCTGGACGAGGATTTTATGTACAGAAGCAGGACGCGGAATGCTTGAAGTTAAGCGGATCGCAATTTCGCCAGTTGGGCTTCAATATCGCGCTCAGTCGTTGCTCTGGAGGATTCGCCAATGGTGCCTGAGATTGCCGATGGAGCCTCTGACATCTTGCCGGACATTTCGATGCCAATCTCATCCAGAACCTTGTTGACAATCTGATCGGATTCCTCTTCGTCTCCAGATTCCGCCAAAATATCGTCCATCGTGTCGTTAACTGCAAAAAAGAAGACTTTCAGCACCAAAGAATCCGGACAATCTCTGCGCCATCAACTCACTCATCTCGTCCGTCATCTCCATCTTCATGTTCGCCTGCTGGAAGGCCCTCATGTCGCCGGCCAGCTTCTCCGGACGCATCACCTTGTTCATGTCGCCCATCGTCTTGGCCGTGGTCGCCATGGCGCCGGACAGAGCGATATTCGCGCCGATTGTCTTGTTCTGGAAGCCGACGCTGGTGATCTTGCTGTTGGCAGCGTACGTGCGATTCTTCTGCTTCCGCAGCTGGATGAGTTGCTTGGCCAGCAGAGTGCAGGCTTCCTTATTCCCCGCCTGAGCATTCTTCTTGATCTCCATCTCCAGCTTCTTCTCCTCCATTTCCAGCTTCTTTCTCTCCCGCTCAATGTCTCTCCCGGCCTTCCTCAGCGCCCTGTCATTCTCGCGCTGTTGCTCTGCAAGACAGATTTTTCACACGCAGAGATTCAAGATCAACCAATGACTCAAAACATGACTCATCTTCAGGAAAGAGATTTATTACCACCATGAAAAACGTGAAAAACTCACCTTTTACCGTTGGTTTCTTGCCAAATAAATTGTTGAACATTGTGAATGAACAGACAAGGCACTATTTTGTCGTACAAAAGTGTAAAATGAAGGATTTCTCAGGAAGATTCCTTCTAATCTTTAGTAAACAAACTTCAACAAACTCCCATTCGCTTCAGCAATTTTGACGGAAAAATGACAATTTCTCATAACCTCACTTTGGAGTGTCCCAAATCCACCCAAATTGTCCCACAATAGAGTTGTTGACCCCCCGCAGTTGATTCATTCATTCTGCGCTCCAGAAAATCACTGAAATCTACTTAAGATACAGTAATTAGCACGCTTTTTCTATCACAGAACGCACAGTCAAGATGCCGGTGAGTGAAACACAGTGAATTTGGCTGGATAAACTGAAAATTTCCCGGTGAATTTCACCTTGTTTGCGAGGGTGTGTCAATGGAGGCTCTCTTATCTCTCTCTCAGGCTTACCACTCACAATTGCGCGACTACTCCCAGTCCCTGGGCAACATGGCCCTGTTGCCACTGAGGACGCAACACAGGGGCCCCGCGCCGGGCACCAACAGTGAGCAGGACATCATTGATGAGGCGCTGTACTACTTCAAAGCCAACATCTTCTTCCGGACGTTCGAGATCAAGTCAGAGGTGGACCGGGTGTTGATCTACGTGACTCTCTACATCACGGAGTGCCTGAAGAAGCTGCAGAGGTGCTCGAACAAGAACCAGGGCCACCAGGAGATGTACTCGCTGGCCATTTCGAAGTTTGACATTCCGGGTGAGGCGGGCTTCCCGCTGAATTCCGTGTACGCGCGTCCGGCGACGAGCCAGGAGGCGGATCTGATGCGCCAGTACTTCCTCCAAATCCGCCAAGAGACTGGGCATCGCGTGTGCGAGAAGGTGTTCTGCGGGGACGACGGAAAGCCAAGTAAGTGGTGGTTGTGCTTCGCCAAGAAGAAATTCATGGACAAATCCCTGTCTGGTCCTGGCCAGTAGACACCACCACGGCCGAGGATGAGTTGCAAAGAGCATTTCAGTATGATATATATGATTTTATTGTCCTATAAGAGTTTTGCAATATACAGTGAATATAAATGTAAAGTAACAAAGTCGCAAGGCTTTTTTCCCTTGAATTTACACCTGAGTATCGACAGAAAGACAGTCACTCTGTCCGCCTCGAGAGTTACTCCCAGCTTTGGCTACCGCGTCATGAAGGAGCGGATCCAGCTCGTGAACTTGGCCGCGTCCGTGAACACCACGTACTCGCGCAGATCACACACGCCCGTCACGGGATGCTTGATGGCAATCGAGATCACGCCGCGCAACTGCCATCGGCCGTTCTCGTACATGATCAGGCCGCCGCCCGAGTCTCCCGTGCACGGCCCATTCACACCGTCCCGCCAGCCGCCGCAAATGGTGCGCGCCGACGTGAGTGTGGCGAAATCGTCGCGTGAGTTGATGCACTCCTGCGTGGACACAAGCGGGATTTGCGTCCTCTTGGGCAGGTACGTCACGAGGTTGCCCTTCTCGTCGCGTCCCCAGCCCACCACCACGCCCGTCTTCCCCACGAAGTGCTCCTCGCCCGTGGGCAGACTCCAGAGGCACACGGGCCGGATGTAGGCGCTGTACTCCACGCTCTCCTTCAGCACCAGCACGGCGATGTCGGCGTCGAAGGAGCCTCGCGGATCGCTCAGGAACTCCGGGTGGATATTCAGGTCCTGCACCTCGGAAATTGTGGCTCCTGCAGAGGAGAAAATCAATGTCAGAGAGGCTAAAATTTATTCAAATGCTTGTTTAATCTTCATCTCATAACGCTTGTCTTCATAACAACACCTTCACGAAGTGTTTTAACACTTGACTCGCTGCGATCGCTAAATTGATTATTTCGTCGAGGATTGGAGCAAGAAAATAGTGAAAGATGTTATCGAGGCACAGAAAAAAGTCCATTTCTGTTTTTCCCCAACTAATTTCAAGAAGCGAAGAAGCATCGCTGGTATTCCAGTTCTGCGTGCTAATTGTGCTAAATTTAGAATAATCAGAATGTTGTGGAAACATTCGACGACATTTACTTCTCATCTGAATTGGCTACTAAATCATTAGCAGTCCAATCAATCAATCACTCGTCAAAGTTGCACAGAGAGATGAAAGATAAACCCAATCGTCATCGCGCATTGCAATCTGAATCACTTGATTTAGTGCAAACATTCCCAACTCACCGTCTTCTTTGAGTCTCCTCAGATCGTGCTTCCCCACGAAGACAATCACATCGGCCGCCTCGTAGTTTGTGCCGCGGCCATCCATGAAGCAATGAGCCGCGCTCACGATCACGTTGTGCGACACGAGAGTGCCGCCGCAGACGAAGGAGAATTGGGCGCCTTTGTACACGTGAATGGCCACGAGCCACGGCCAGGAGCCTTTGGGGAACTCCTCGCCGCCGAATATCAGGGGCGTGATGGTGAAGCGGCTCTCAATCTTGCCGCATACGCCGACGCCGTCGTCTCCATAGCGGTTGACGGGCGTGTGGGCGGGATTCGCGGCGGGCAGGAATGGATTTGACGGCCTCGATGGTCGCTGCGTCGGCGGCGGCGGCGGTGGAGCCTGCGTGTGGGGCTCCTGGTAGGGCGGATAGTAGGGCGCTTGTGTGGAAGTCTGACTCTGCTGAGGGATGAAATTGTTGCCGCCGTAGGGATTGTAGGCGTCGTTCTGGCCGAAGAACGGATTCGAGTAGTTCTGGTAGTCATTGTAGTAGTTGTCCTGCTGAGGATAAGAGCCACCGCCGCCGGGTCGGGCTGGATAGTCATCGTAAGGCTCGTTCGTGAGCCTCGTCGTGAGCGTGTGATCCAGGCGAATGTTGGTAACGTAAGAGCCTCTGTTGGGGAATCTTGAGCGATCTCCTTGGCAGATCACGTTGCCATTGTATGTGATCGACACGAGGCGCGGAACGGGATTTGAGATTGGAAACTTGACGCGATATCGCACCGGGAGGCTCTTCTTCAGGCGATCCAAAGCCACTTCTTGCGCGTCACGCAGCTCCAAAGCACCCACATAACTCTAGAGAGAAGAAAAGACACAATTTAGCCAATAATAAGTGACATCAGCGCTGTCGAAAATGCGCACTAAATTCACAATTTATTATATTTATTTCTTTGAGATGAACTTTAAGCATGAATGGGAAAATACGTCACTCGTCCGTGATTCTTTTACACTGACGAATGCACTCTTGAATTGGTGACAATCGCGGAAATTCTACGCGTGCAGTGATTCACGTCAGAAGAAAGAGCTGAAGGGAAGTTCCAACAGCTGAAGAAGCTGATGAATGAAAGCTTCTTGGTAAATACAGTGTTAATTCTTGAATGATCATGTCTTGATCATCTTGATACTTGAATTTTCTGCGAACTGTTCTAAAATTAGCCCATCTTCAGGATATGAATTGTGGCATCATTTTCATGTTCAACCGTCGCGCAAAATACAAGCAGAAAAAACGTGCCAAGCCTTCGCGGTGATTTTTTCTTCCACCCATAAACACAACACGATGTGAAAAGTTTTGCTTATTTTTTCGCCAATGATCGCGAAGCTGCCATCGTCGGTCAGATAAGATCACTTAATCGAAAAGCAAAGTGCAATTTTGCACGAGAAAACGCAGCGATGAAGAACTGTCTTCAAACACCAATTGCGGGAATCCCCAAGAGAAAACATGAGCTTTATTAGCACTTTCAAAGACGGCGTGTGAATGCCACAGACGCCGCTGTTGATTCTTCGCGGCTTCTCTCGAGTGCGTCACTGTATTGAGACTGTGACGGCGGGGGAAAAAAGCGTTTGGTGACGCTTTTGGCACGCTTCTGACGATCTCTGGGAGGGACACCAATCATTCCGGTATCGTTTTCGCGCCAACTGGTCGGCGCTGATGGTATTTTGGCAATAAATGCGTCTCTCTGCGCTTCTTTATGAACATATTTTGTCATAGAGAAGCGTGGGGCAGATGTGTATTACAAGCTATAAAAGGCGCGAAGACATTCAATATATGTGTTAATTTGCTCAGTTGATCACACTGCTGGATCTAGAGTGGCTCAAGTGAGAAAAGAGCGATCCTTCTCTCAAGGAAGCTAAAAATGTTGATTTAATAGCAACTGAGCAAGAAAAACCGCCAATTTTTGAGCAACTCAAGGAAATTTTAATGCTCTTTTAGGGCATAAAAGCTGGTCATTATGTCTTAATTCATGACTTTTCGTTTGGAACTCTTTTAACCCCACAATTAAGTAGAAAAATGACTTAAAAAATCTGTGCTCAGATTAATTTGCTCAGATCATCGCTAGAAATCTTATTGGAATAACTCGGTAACACAATGTGCTTTGAAGCACAATAAATTTTCACTGTTTTCTCTTTGATTGGGGCAATTGAAATTCCTTCCACTGGAGTTCTGGGAAAACCCCGCCAAAGTGTGGTGTTAAATTTCGGGGCTCAGTGGCCCCCGCGCTCCCCTATGCCTAGGAATCGCGTTCACAAAGTGGGGAAAAGAGAGAAGATGGAAAGATGGGAAACTGGTTCTGGGGAAAATGAGGAATGCCAGAGTGCGACAGAATCGAAAAGCTACCGATGGCAACTGCACAGGAACGGTGAGGAAGACGTGGAGCTCGAGTTTGGTGCCGATGGGCGGCGCGGGCACCTCCAGGGCGCCCTCAGCCTCGTATCCGTTGTGCTGATACTGGAAGAGATTCGGACAGGGTGAGCTGCCTTGAGTCCTGACCACGGGAAGCGCACAAATCACCACAAGGAAAATGTCCACTTGCACGCGAAGGCGTTTGAGTGATGTGATCATCTTGTCTCTAATGGAATTTAATTGATTGTGCTTTTGAATCACAGGGAATTTTTCGCTTCAGCCACAAAGTGTCTTCTCTTTCTATTCATAGTTTCTGTCACGGCACTGAATTGATGATTAATAACGAAACACGGGGAATATATTTTGCCACGGACTGATCCGCGATGCGTCGCACAGCCGGAAAATGGTGTCTCGAGCGGGCAGAAGTCCATGCGCAGCCGCCGGAGGTGCAGAAATCACTGATGAGAACTTGTCCAGTTGGTGCGTGACGAGTGTCTGGAAGTGGAGAAGGTGACAGTGGGGGAAATACTAATGACAATCTCCTCTTCTTCCAAGAGACACTCAAACATCGCCTGGTCGCATGCCACAACCACGATCACACCTCGGGCTTTATATACTTCTGTGCCTGTGGAAGCGATATTGCTTTGCTAATATGCGGCACATTTCGACATTGTCTGATAAAGTCTTTGAAAAAATATTAACACAAAGCCAATCGATAGTATTTGAGTGTATTTCCTGAGCTGAGAAGTTTCCTGACTGATTCTCGTATTGGCCTCAACTTTTGTGATCGGAAAGAAAAGCATCGCTGTGAAAATAGGTTGAGAGGAAGTGTAAATCATAAAAATCGTAAAACTGAATGAATAAATTTCTTCTAGGAGTCTTAAATCTTTGAGGGAAAATTTAAAATCATTTCTAAATAAGAAAATTTACCAGGAAATGAATGTAAAGGAGTTTCACATTTGCTTCTTTCTGGATTCAAGTTATCGACAGTGAATTTTCACTAAATTGTAGCATAATTTTAAGGGAAAAATAGTTAAATTCGACAGTCTGAAGACTAATTAAGTAATACTAATCCATGTTAGTCTTATTTTTCCCCTGAAAATGTATTAAAAACAAGTTAATTGCACGCAATTATTATCGATAAGACTCGGTAAGTGTCGATAACTTTAATCACTTCAACTTTAAGTATGATAATGCAGTAAAGAAGTATTGCAAATTCCTAAAAATCCAATTACAATTGTTCACTGTGTTTTGGTTAGTGAAATTCTTCAATGTTTCTTACAACTTCAGTTCATCTCACCGACTTTGTCATATTCCCGAATGCGTGCAGAAATCATTGAAGCTCACAAGCTGATCTGCATTGCTTCCACTCGTGTGTTTTTGCTTGGATAGCGCGGATTTTCTATGAAAACTTGTAGCACTTCTTTTTGCGATCATCGCAATATTTCTCAAATCAAATTTCCAACATTGCTTTTTGTCCCAAAACGGAATTGCTAAATTTGGCAGAAAATGATGGGGTTCGTCACCTAAGCGCGCGTTGAAGTCTTTCTCTCCGAAATTCCACTTCACACTCCGGGACATCAATTGAGGTTTTTGCAAACAGCGCGCGTCAATCGTGTCAAGAGAGATGATCCCAAAACACTCGCAGAGAGTTTAATACTTAATCAAAAAAAAATTTATTCCTTCTAAGAGATTGTCTTTGTATCGACGTGACTTGAGGATGGCCGCGGCCGCTATAAGAACGACCTGATCCAATCTGAGTATTTGGCCACATCCGTGAACACCACGTATTCCTTGAGATTGCACGAGCTGGTGAGCATGTCCGAGAGGGAGGCCGACACGATGCCGCGCAGCGTCCAGCGCCCGTTCACATCGAAGATCAGCCCTCCGCCGGAGTCGCCGTTGCACGGGCCCTCGGAGCCGTTCCGCCAGCCGCCGCAGAAGGTGCGGTCCGTGGTGATCTTGGAGAAGGCCTCGTTGCTGCGCAGGCACGTGGCGTCCGACACCACGGGCACCTCGGCCTTCTTGGGCTCCGGCGTGTTCACGTTGCCGTGCTCGTCGCGGCCCCAGCCCACCACCACGCCCACGCGCCCCACGATCGCGTCCTGCGTCTGTGGCCCGCTCCACAGGCACACGGGCCGGATGAACTGCGTGAACTCCACCTGGCGCGCGATCACCACCACCGAGATGTCCGAGTCGATCTTGTGGGCGCTCATGTACTGCGGATGGTTGTTGATGCTCTCCGGATAGACGATTTGCGAGCCTGCCGAGAGAGAGAAATTCTTCAGGTGAAATTTGCCATCTGTGCCATGTTTACACACAGAATTTACTGCTATTCTCTTTCGCTCACACACAAAAATTGCCCTCTTCTTGGGCCTATTTATAAGATCACCCCATGAGAATGTAATCAATATTATACCGGAAAAATGTCACATTAAATTGATTCTCATTATAAGCCATAGTTGGAAACCCCAGGAAATTTTTGCGATAGATTCTTTTTTTTTCTAGTTCACCTGGTGTTGAATATTAAGTCTCTCTATCTATACAGAGATTGATCCAAAGAGACTCGTTTTGTATGAATACATCAACATGATGATTACAACTTTAATGAAGTGCTGGCGAATTTCCCCAAAAATAACTTTGTTGGCCCTCTCGACTGTTGTGGAAAGTTCACATGCCGAACCGTTTTGTTTTTGCAAGCAAAACCCTTCAGCTTCAACTTCAATGGTAAAATTGACAAGCGACAATTCTCTACTGCTCCGATACTTAAGTGCCTTTGGAATTCCCCGCGATATCGGTCAACAAAACAGTGAATCACGCAACTTGAGAGAGTGTGTGCGTTTGTGTGGTAATTCTCTCACCTTCTTCCTGGGGCCTCTTGAGATTGTACTGCCCGAGGATGAGGACGACGTTCTCCGTCTTCAGCTTCTGGCCATTGCGGTCGGCGAAGCAGTGCGCCGCTCCAATGACCACTTTTTGGGAAATCAGCGTGGCACCGCACTGGAAGGCCAGCGTGTGCTCCTTGTACACGTGCACAGCCACGAGCCAGGGCCAGGTTCCTCGCTGGAGCGCCGTTCCGCCCACAATGAGCGGCGTGAACGTGGCCAGAGGATCTGGTTTCCCGCACACGACCGAAGAACTGCCACTGCGAAAGAATTTCATACAGTTTAAATAGGTTTCAACTCAGGAAAGCGCTTAGAAAAGGATAGAATAAACTGTGAGCCGAAATTAGCGAAAGTTGCTCTAATTTCCCACCTTTAAACCCGAAACACTAGAAAACCCATTTGCAAAGTGAAGTTGAAGTGCAGACATTAGCATTTGGGCATTTCCCAGTCGCGTGCCACTTCAGTTCATTCATCTTTTCGCGCTCTGGGCGGGCCTTTCGAGTGGGCGTGGCACTCACCTGTCTTTGTTATCAATGGACGACGGTGTGTTTTGAGGTCGTGGCCTCTGTGGAGGCTGTGTCGGTCGTGTGGGTCTTGGCTGTGGCTGAGGAATCGGCTGCGGCGCCTGTTGATGGTGATGGTGTTGCTGCTGCGGCGGCTGCTGCACTTCCGGTGAGGAGAATTGGGAATTGTCTCCGCCAAGCTGGAAAGGACCCAGCGAGACGTCTGAGAAGGGCAGCTGACTGCCCAATCCGAAGTCTAGACCGCCGAGATCTAGGCCCGCATTGATGCCCGCCTGGTTTTGGTTGTAGTTGGGCTGTTGGTTTTGGCTGTAGCTGGGACGAGTCTGGCTCAGGTGCACCGGTCCTCCTTGTGGCTTGAAGGTGTACTGCAGTCGGATCTTCGTCGTGAACTCGTACTGTGTGGCTGCGGGGGGAGAGAAGGCAGTCGGTTGAGAGGGGAACGGGGAGGCTGGACAGGGGATTTCTCACTGTATTCCGCTCGGCAGATCACATTCTCGTTCACCGTGATCGAGGACACCTCGGGCAAGGGATTCTGGATGGGGAAGCGCACCTCGAAGTTCAGCGGCTGGTTGCTGTATATCCGATTGGCGATCTCGCTGGGCTGGCCCAGGATCTTCACCTCGCCCACGTAGGAGGACGTGAGCTGCGTGCCCACGGACAGCGTGACGAACAGCATGATGTCCTCGCCGACGGGCGGGTTGGCGATTCTGCCGATGCCGATCCACTCGCCGGAGCCGCCATCGAACTGGTAGCGAAATGTGGAGGGACACGGCGTGCTGGGCACTTCCTGGCCAGATGAACTTGATGTGGCGGCAGTGAGGAAGATAGCAAAGCACCACAGTGAGTTCATAGCGATCTCCAGTGCGAATTTCACGAGTGTCTCTAAATGGCTGTGCTTGTGGTTGAAATGCGGAATATTTGTCTCTCTATCCAAAATGTACAACGAGCTATTCTTCCACACTTCTTTGTGGGGAGCACAGAAGCACTTGAGAAGAGGAAAAACCTGTTATCCACTTGAGACTTGCGACGCAGCTCGGCACTGCGGAGGGGCACTCAGAAAAGCATGCTCACGGCCGGAGCGACTGGAGCAGACTAATTGGGTATTTTGGGAGGAAGCGAAATCTCTTGGGTCATGCTTCTGGTGTCCACCACCTCTCCACACCTCCTGATTCGGACCGACACGCGCACGGGGAAGACCACAGTTCCGAAAGCCAAGGCGAGAGACCAACACGAGCGTGCGACGCGATCACCACGACGACTGAACACACTCGCGCTGTGACGCAGTCGTGGTGATCGCGCTGGCCAGGTAGGACAACTTTCCGGAATGCAAAAGAAGCATCTTCGCGATGTGGTGGGAGCAGCAGTGACCAGAGATGGATTGGGCTGCACTCCAAGCGGCGATCTGGTATTTCGCGCCATTTGCACTCAATCATCATCGCGCTCTTCGGCCAACGGATTCTCTCCCAGTGACAGAGTGGATGGCGATTGTGCATGAAGTTATCAAAGTTCATAGTGATCAAATGATCAGGTGTGATCGATTTAGGGGACAGTGAGTGTACTCCGAAGAGTACATTTGCATAGACAAATATTGAAGTGGATTTCTCTTTGTTCCGCTGCTTTCAAGGAACTTCCTGGACTTCCTTTGACATCATCTTTGTAATCTTTACATAAGATAATATTCCTTCTGTGTTTCACATTACTCTCAAACCGCCTGGCCTTCCCCTATGGCTAATTTGCTATGAATGCGGCGTAAAATGATTGTTTTGCCCCGCCTTCCGTAAAGCAACGCTAGCAAACTATAATTAATAAATGTCGTGCACAAATACTTACCAGAGATTCCAATACTGGAACATAAACAGATTCCAGCATAAATCCATTCTTCAGGATTTTCCACAAATGCAATTGGAAAATCTGCTCTCGCTGTTGATGAATTCACGTGGGGAAAATGCTTTCGTTCAAGGGGGGAAAAAACGTGAGTTTCCAAAGCGCTGAAATTATATTGACTGAAAACATCCAAAGACTAGACAAAAAGAGTTACGATGATCACATTTGAATACTTGTTCGGCAGCTACGTAAGTGCGAAATGTGACATTTGCCAGCTGAGGATGATGAAGAGAGGGCCCCCAAGACAGATAAGAGCGTTTGCTATTCTGAGAAATAGTTTATTCATACAGAAAATAAAATAAATAAAATCACAAAATGACTTTCTTTAGACAATTTCTGCTCAACACTCGACCAATTTGTTAAGGGAAAATCTCATTTTTCTCTCTCTCTTTCTATCGTGGAAGAGAAATGGAGGGAAGTTTCGCCACCTACAAATTCCATTGTAATTAATATTTGTGGAAGTAATTAAAATGATATTTGTCGTTCACTTAGTTATTACACAAGCGCACTCGCTGGACAAGTGGCTGTTGAGTCTTCTTGCTGGGAGGAATTGGAATGTCTTAGGCACACTCGGGGGACACTTTGAGCAGCCTCGTGCCCCCGCTGCGCGGCCCCGGCGGCGGGGAGTTGCTCCCCGTGAGGATGCTCGATTCGCGCGCGTCGATCTCGGCGCCGCTCTGGCTCTGTCGCTTCGTCCTGGGCGGCGGCACTGGCACGGACTCCACGGAGGTGAGGTGAGACGGTGCAGCAGGCGCCTTCGTGCGCTGCCACCGCATGAGGTGCTTGATCCTCTGGCCGTGATAGTGGTACAGATACACCACCGCCAGGCAGCACAGCACCAGCAGGAGCGACACGATGGCAATGAGGGCGCCAATGTACTTGGGGCCCTCGGGCAGTGGCTCGTCGGCAGCTCCTGACGGCGGGAGGCGCGTGGCCTCTGAGATCTTGGTCTTGGGCGTCGTCTTCGTGCCCGGTCGGATGGGGCGCAGCGACGGCGGCGGCGCTCCGTAGCCGATGCTGATGTCCGCGCACGCCCGGAACTGCTCCTGCGGGCCACAGCCCACGGTGCCCGTGCCGTTCTCGCACATGCCCCAGTTGTTTCCCGCCACGTAAATCCACTGAAGAAGGCAGCTCTCGCACTTCAAGTCTGCCGAGAGGGAAAAAAGCCCGCGCAATTAGTTCTGCATACTCTCAGGCGTTCAACTCTCTCAAAGCTCTTAATCTTAAGATTTATCGAGAAGCTCTGACTTAGCTTTGGATTCATAAGACTAATTCAGAGTGTTCAGAGTGTATCTGAGTGATATTCTTGACAAGAAGGAAACGTAAATTTCAGGAGACAAGGCTTGAAAAGCAAAATGACCAAAACTAAAATAACGGTGCCAAAAATCTTGGGAAGAATTTGAGAAAGAATGGCTCTTTGTCCAGCTCGCGAGGAACATGAGGAATGACAAAGTCTTCCATTCATCGCGACATAATAGGCAATTATTGGATTTGAAATATATTCACCTTCTGGCAGTCTAGCGCGGATCTCATAGACTCTGCTTCCATTCCTGGGATAGAAGCGCGTGGCGGGATCGTCGATGTTCAGCACAGCTGGCGAACCGCTGAGAATCTCCAGGACGTTCTCGTCCAGGCAGTCTTGCTTGCCGGCCGCATCGGGACACAGTCTGAACTCGAAGAAGCCCCAGTGACTGGCGGTGAGTTCGATGCGAATGAGGAAATCCGAGCCGGGATTGTAGCGTCTCACGATGACGCCCTGGCCGTACTTTCCGCCCAGCTCGTTGTCGCGCGGCTCTGGCAGATCGTAGGCATCGCCGCAGACGCCGCACTTGCCGTCGTTGCGCTGCCACTGGCGCGAGAAGCCGCCGCAGAAGAGTTCGTGGTCGTTGTAATTGGGCGGCGTGTTGAATCCGTATCGCCAGGCGGACGCTCGACTCGGCGGCTCAATCATGCGCCCATGTCCGGCGCCCAGCGTCACCAGGCCGGCGAGGACGCTGAGTGCGATGATGCCTCTGAGCATGGCCTGCAAGACAGCCCAGGAAGGGAAGGGTGTTAGTCAATTGCATTGTGTGAAGCGGAGAGTGAAATTGCGTCACACGTTGCGCCGCACTTCCTGGAGGATTTCTTTCTCTATAGTTGCGCGTCTTGAGACGCTCCCAATTTTCCCTCCTTTTTCTTCTTCTTCGGTGCCTGACCAACATAAGACTTTCTCAGCATCGCTCTGGTGGGATTCAATTGAATGGCATTGCGTGAATCTTCCCATTCATCAAAGTGAAACTCCTCTGGGTAACTTTCTCATTTTCTTCCCATCAGATTCACTTTTCTGCCCTCTTCTGACTCGCGGAAGGCTCAAGAATATTCGTCTGAGCGCACAGCAATTTGGCGTGCTATTGCGCCAATCGCTTAATTATAATCAAGAGGCACGACTCGACGATCGTGACCATCTGGGACTGTTTGGTGCCACTTTTTCGTGGCTAGACAATGAGAGATCTCGGCTCTCTGCAGACTCTGGGAGGCCTTGAGTGCTTTTCATGGGAAATTTTGGGGTGTTTTGTGAAATAATTCACTGAAATATCTCTTTCGAGATTTGCAAAAGCTTTTCCGCTGACTAATGGCGCGTTCCTTTTTCCACATATGAACAACTTCACACGATCATAAATTCCCTCTCTAGGCTAGTGAATCAATTTTGGCGTCTTGTATAACCGCACAATCGCCTGGTGTAAACATGTTATGCTCGAGGATTGAATGTCGAGAGAAGTCACATGATTTTTGGGCAGAACGAACGGAAATTTGGAAGAAATTGCGCGTCTCTTAATCGTGTTTCGCGGGTGAATTATTCATGCTTCTGGGATTGAAGATGAAAATAAGAGTGATCGCTTCGGAGCTCATTTGCATTTATTGGCTCCACTGAGCATCGTGTCTTTTCTCTCGCCGCCGCCACCGCCTGAAGATGATGGTGTTTAGGATCATTGTGTTTTTTATATAAAAATCTCATTATCTGCAGCAGCGAGGCGCTTTGCATGGGAATAGGGTTAAATGTGGAAGACAAAGAGAGTTTTCTCCAGCTTAGAAAATAACAACCCATTGCAATGAAACATATCTTTTTTCTTGGGGGGAGATGGAAATGAATTGTGAGAACTTTTCGCGCCATTCTCTGACTCACTGCGTTGCTTTTCTTGCACGCGCGCGCAAAACCAAAAAAAGCATGAGTCAGACACTTTAAATGGTGGAAAATCGTAGAGATTTCCTTCGAGTTAATGAAACCGTTAAGGTCACAGTTGTTTTTCCTTCAGCAAATTATCACTGATGAGATTCGTAATGGTAGAAAAATGTGGTTCAAAGATTGAAACTATTTTCGCTATATATATAATAAACCCTTCAAAATTTCCCCCTAAAAACGATTACAAAACATTTACTTTCCAACTTTCGACTCTTTGCTCACAAATTCATTGAACAACGACTGTCTATAATCACGATAATCACTGAACAATTTCATTGGAATCTCTTGGCGGGAAAAGCCATCGCGTTTCAACGCGAAAAGGCACTTCTTTCACAGCAAAAAACTTTCATAGGTGGTCGTGATTGATGAATATTAAAATGGCTGTTGTCTTTATAATTAGAGGGAGCAAATTATTCGCCCAATTTGCACAAAATGTCTTCATTTCAATGAAATTCAAATGAGTCTCATTTCCATTCACATCTCAGTTTAATTCGCTCCTTCTTCAGCTCTTTGTTTCATCTTCTGGCGAATGGAAAAGAAAATACAGCAAAAAAATCCCGCGAGTGCGTATCATTTGAGAACAGTTTAATTGATTGCTGAACTCACTATGAAATCAAATGGAAAATAAAATCAACATTCAACAAAGTGTTATAAATTTTCACTGATTCATCATCTCTTGCGATGCTAATCAAGTATTTCTGCACAGCCTCAAATTTTTTCCATTCACGCAACTTGTGGGAGATAAAAAGAAGAGAGAAAAAACTTTCAATTGCATACAAAATTTTCACTGCCACTTTCAGTTCCCGCGGGCATTGAAAATGGCACCTCTCATAGCTGCTGATGGACAGTGATTTAGGTGTGAACACAGTGGAATTCATTAGTAACAGAGCGCGCTGAGGTAAAAAGTGCCAAATATTTACCATATTTCCTCTTAACCGCGCGAGTCTTGAGGAAACAGCAAAAAAGACGGAATGAATTTCACTCGCAT